>NW_026939152.1:0-32500 GCF_032062105.1 Saccostrea cuccullata | reverse complement strand
TCTGCCTTGGTCCGTAATAAATATTTTTGTTACGCCATACGTGCAGACTTTGATAAAAACACTCTTTACTGATACCGCACTTTTTCAGGAATACCTTTTGCTTTAATCCATTTCCTCTGGACAAACTCTGTTTTTCTAATCCGTATTGTGGTTTTGTAGATATAGAGATAGTTCGCGAACTTTCTGATCACCCCTCGTAGATGTCCGTTTGTGTGTGTGTCCGCGAAAATTTTACACTTGACCATAACTTTGATTTGTTGCACCTACGGATTTCAAATTCCAAATACTAGTAGGTATTTCTCGTGAAAAGACCTCTCTTTTCGTACCAAAATATTTGAACTTGAAGTCTGCTCCATCTTTACCAAACTTTTAGCCATCGCCATAATTTTTTAAGAAGATGACTTTGATATTTTCAAATATCTCCCTGGTGATCAGACCTTCCCTTGGCTACCAGCAATTTTTACCTTGACCGTTTAGTTTTTATGTGTGGGTTTGTTTAATTGTTTTTTGGTTTGTTTTTTTTTTGTAAAAGAAATTTTACTTATAATTTTGGAGTGGTTGATGATTTCATGTTTCAAAAAGAGTATTACACTGAAACGACTATGCTAGGGCAATCATATTTCCTAGAAGTATTCCCTTCCATTGCATGGGTACCATTTAAATATTTTGATCCTTTAGCCTTGTCCTAATTTTTAATAATGCTCCGTAGTGAAGCTTAGAACGTTCATATTTCAAAAAAAAGTGACAAGGCTTTCTCTTGAGCAACATTTATTTTGACCTAAGCCTGGAAATTTTGACCTACTTTAGAAGAACAAATTAATTAACATGGCCAAAAATTTTAATCATTTGGTGGTAGTGCTTTCTAATTTCTCATTTGTATTCCTTTTAAAGATTTGTCTTTGGATACATTTTTTTTAATCGTTGAACTGATTTTTAATCTCAACTGAGCTGAGCTTTAATGCTCGAGTGTTTGAAGACTCGGAGGCAAATAGCGTTTGCTCTGTCCATCCGTTTGTGTGCTTGTCCACTAAACGTTAGTCTTGTCCTTAACTTTTGATTTGTAAGACCTATGGCTTTCATGTTTCGTGTTTATTTTCTGTAAGAGGGCCTTATATACAAGATCAAAGTCTTTGGTCTTATAACCTTGACGTTGGCGTTTGACCCATCTTTGCAATTTTTTCCCCAAATTTTAAAGTAGGTATTAACTTTTGAAAGATTGGTGCTAGGCCACTTATACGTCACTAGTGTATTTATAAGAAATACTTTCCTAGGAAAACAATATTTTCGAAAATCGTATCTTGACCTCGGAGTTTGACTCATGTTTTTTTAACATTGGGTTTAAATTTTGAATGGTTGGAACTTTCACGTTGTACAAAGTTACAAGATCTCACCTTGGGTACCAACATTTTAACCCCATGGTCTTGACCTTTAAGTTTGGCTCACTTTTGCATTAATTTAACGTGACATTTTTGTATGGACCCTTTATAGTCTCTACTGGCGATAAACTCGCTTCGAGTGAATTTTCGGCAATCCAATAAATAATTCTTATCAGGCGAGTTTATCACTTATAGAGACGACTATAAAGGGTTGGAAGGTGGACAAAATATACAGATTGGTTACCGAATCTGTCTAGAATTACAGAGTGAAAGGAAGTTGATTGACCGATGTTGGAAAGTGGAGAAATTCTCCCAAACAGTGTACATAAAATTCCGTAAATTGCACATTTTTTTGCAGTACGGGATCTGTAGCGTTATGGTCCAAGACCAATATATAAAACCATAACGCTACAGTTCTGCAGCTAACATTAATTACACGTGAAGAATCCTTTCTACTCTAAATCCATTCATTACTTTCAATGAAAGTACAATAAACAACAAACACACCATTTGTACATGTACATAGCAACGACACGCATCAGCTTTATTTGTACAGTGTACATAACATATGCAAAATATGAAAATCAATATGTATATACATGTTATGTTGGATTGAATAAATCATGATAAAATCTAAACTTTATCGTGCTCTACGTGTCGTCCTAAACTGGCATTTAAACCAGTATTACATTGTTTATTTATCGACTTCATTATGGGGGGGGGGGGGGGCTTATCCCTAACCCTTCAACGCCTTTCCTATATACGACCGTGTGTACATGTATATCTTTTCATATGTGTGGATTATAAAAAAAAAAGGCTTAAAATATGCATTTATGTAGGGTGGTGCATTTTTGTTAGTAAAGTTCTTTTCTTTGTCTTAAAGTTATGCTCCACTAAGTCATTGTTTGTAAACCATGCATTAGTCGTCAAAATATAAAATTAGAAGATACACTTTATACTTTTGACCACACACAGAGTTATTTTGAACGAAGGTCGGATATACATATAAAAACTATACCGAAATTATAACTTGCTTCATTTGTTATTCACCATCCTGTTGTAAAACAAAAAAAAAAAAGATTTATTCCAGAATACCGACAATAATATATACGGACTTTAAAAAGTGGGAATAATATGAAAATGTAGTTGTCACTTAGTTGTCATGGCATCCTTCAAAGTGTGTGAACACAATATGCTTATCACAAGTGCTTGTAGACCAAACAACTTCCCCACCCCCACCCCAAATATACATACCAGGTCCCAAGATACATGTATTCATATTTGTCTTCTTTTACATGTATGAATTAACCGTCTAGTACATATTTACAATGTATTTCATATGAAAAATCCAAAAAGTACATAATATTCACTTTTTATTTTTACATCACCTGTGACTTTTTAACTGCAGGTATCAATTTTGTATGTTATAAATTGTAAATGTTATAAATGAAAGAAAGCCAAAAAAATATCTTTGGACCCGGATTTATATATATTCCAGGGGTTGGGGGAGGGGGGGGGCATTGGTATGGCACGCCAAATTCACAAAAATGAGATAATCATAGTTTCACAATCGATAAACTAGGTTTATCGGTTGTAAACTATAGTTTACAAACCGTAAACTATAGTTAACAACGTTAATCTATATTTTACATCTGTAAACTATATTTAACGCGATAATCTATGTTTCACAACCGTAAACTATACTTAACACCGAAAACTATCATTTGCGATTGCAAAACATAGATTATCTGATAAATACAGTTTCACGATTTGTAAACTATAGTTTACAAATCGTTAACTATAGTTAACGATGTGATAAATATAGTTTCACGATTTGTGAAACTATGATTAACAACTCTTAACTATAGTTTACGATTGTAAACTATAGTTTACAAACGTGAATCTATGTTTATCAACAAAATCTATTGTTCACACTTATTAATACAGACAGATAAACTTAGATTATCATTCGTAAACTATAGTTAACGACCGTTAAATATAGTTTTACAGATGAAAACTATACTTAACGAATCGTTAACTATAGTTTACGGTTTGTAAACCATAGTTTACAGTCCATAAACCTAGTTTATCAATTGTGAAACTAGGTTTATCTCATTTTTGTGAATTTGGCGTGCCATACATAGGTCCTATGACGGCATGCTAAATAAATATGGAACTTGCTCTCATATATCTTAAATTATGTCAAAACACAATTCACTAAACTTCCATTTTTGCGCCGACCCCCCCCCCTTTTTAAAGTTGGGAATATTATATTCGGTCTGCCCGTTCGTCTTATAATTCTGTCCGTCTGTTACACTTTTGTTTCGAGCAATGTCTCCAGAAGCCTTTGAGCTCTTACAGTGAAATTAAAAAATAGCTTTGGGTCTGGGATGCTAAAGAGGGGGGGGTTCCAGTCCACTAGCACCCGTTAGAATTATATGAAGATTTTTAAGATACATGTTTGTAAGAATAAGCTTTATCAACCGACAAATTACGAACGGACATCCCCCTGGATTTATGATATGGCTATAATACCTGTGTATTAAAACCATATTAATTTTATTTTTCGCAGCATATAGTATTTTGAACAAGAAATTCTTTAAAGTTTTGGGTTTTTTTGCAATTTAACTTTAGACCATAACTCCTTATTGTCCCGACCCCCCTTCTTAAAATACCCCCCCCCCCTTCGACCCCTACTAGATCTGCACATACTATTATTGTTGATTTCATGCCACAGAATGACATTTTTATGAAATTTTCCTTTCATTTCCCTTCTCGAACCCCTTTGCTCGTTTAAATGTCCTTTGAAATGTATTGTAGCCAATCGCAACTTCTCGGGCCTTTCCGGCTAGCGGAAAAACGACCTCGAATGTATATGGTAGACGACATTACAACCCTCCCTTTTCACGATCTTTGAAATAAATGCATGCATATCTTTTATCTTGGAATATGGAGTTTAACTTTATTCAATGTAATGATATTACCTAAAATATATATTCAAGAAGGGACTTCTAACTCCGTCTATCCAACATTTGACTAAACAGGAAAATGTATAAATTTTCAACATCCGGTGATATGACTACATTCGAGTTTGTTTTCCGACCTCTGACGGAAAGACCCGAGATGATGCGATTGGTATTGTAGCGTCACGGTAGCGACTAACGTGGATTTGAGGTATCTTGTGGGTATTTTTTCTATCGAAATCCCAATAGAATTGAAGAAATCAATAATCCAAACGTGATCACAAAAGACTACAATGACCGATCCCCGATTTTGGTTACGTTCGTTCGTAAGATGTCGGTGTTTCTCTATATAGCCTTGCTAACGAGACCGGTTCAAGAACCACGTGATATTCACCAGGTATTCGAATGAAAACCTTGTAATTCCGAAAAAGTAATTCATTATCACACCAAGTAGAAATTGATTTCTGTCTAATTCGTTCCTCAAACGAAAGAAATCATATTTGGGCATAATTTGGGTGCCAAAACTGTCAATATTTTGATCATCATGACCTAAGTGCTCGGCCTATATTTGAGAATCCTTTGCCGTAACTATTGAACAGCTGGTGCTAAGGCTTTCAAATTTCACAGGTTTATCCCGCCCTAGATCCGCGCATGATCAGTGTTTCAGAAATTCATCTTGTTGTTCTTGTGAGTTTTTTTCACGTTTGCTGTCGTTGAATATGACACTAAAATCCCAGTCACATTTCCAAAAACGACCAACGGCCGACGGGTTTTGAAGCAAATATGGGATCCTTCCGGTGACAGTCGTCAGTTCATCGGCCGTTGTCTTGCCCGATTTTGACCTCTTTTTTGTCGGCCGACCAATTTTGTGTCTATCGGTCCAAGTTATATTTTTTTATGCGTCGGTGGCCGATTCCTTCGATTGAAGCTATCAGTCGACCAACCGTCGATCATCGTTCGACCATCGGTGGTCAGTTTATTAAATCGGTCGTCCGTCGTTGGACAATAAGGTTGTTTAAAATTTTGGCCGACGCTTAAAATCAAACTGTAGCTCAGAGCTCGATGATCGGACGACGTTTGGCCGACTTGTGGATATTTAACCTATAAGGATACATAACACAAACAAAATTTTTATGCATGGATTGTTATAATTTTTTTTGAACGGAAATAACATGAACTAGATACGATCTCGTTGCGAGCAACGAGAGGTCTTCCGTCCGATTCAGGAAAAAAAACTTGTAAAATCGAGCTGAAAACTGATTCAAAATTTTGATCACAAGGAGGATTGAATCCAGGTCGCCACCGTGAATGCGCCTTTTTTTCTCTTTTCTCCCCAACGCGCAAACCATTTAGCTATTGGGAATACTGCTTTAAATATACTTGTGTATACTTTTGCAACAGTACACCTGTCTAAGAATCATAAAAGGCTGGACACTATTCATAATTTCGTGTCAAATGCCACGCATAAATATTCGCACCTTTTCTTTGTACTGATCTATTAAAGAGGTGCAATAGCTTCAATGAAATTAATTAATAAAACATTCTTATCATCTTTTTTTTCGGCGTTAGGAAAGTATATTTAACACATTGTACACATTACATATCGTATCTAGCCCAGTAACACTAAAGCAGTGAAACGGAAGTTAAGTTTTTAAGATTGACACTGAATTGCAACGTACTACTACGTGAGAGTCCAAGTAGTTTTTTGCATTTCATGTATCCTTATGTCAGAATGGTTTAATCAACGCTCAGCTGCCTCCATAAGCCCCTACTCGCGAAATGGCGGAGTTGACAGACACAGCCGCCATCTTGGACCCGCTTCAGATTTTCAAATATTAATATCTAGAGTTCAGATTAACCAATATTAAAACAACTTATATAGTAAGCATCAATAGAAGTGTCTCTTTTAATATTCCAAAAATAAATGAAAAATATTGAAAAACAACGAAAGTTGAAAAATTGGACTTTTTGAATTGGCTTCCGGTAGCGACAGGAAGTACTGACGACGAACGAAAAGTCGCGTCCTGGAAAGTATCGATCATCATCTATAAACTCTGAAAGTTTCAAATTGATATCTTTTACCGTTTTTGAGTTTAATCGTGGACAAAATGTCGTTTTAAAATCAGGAAAATGGTCCAAAACTTGGCACCAGAGAGGAATTTCCAAAAACTGTCTTAGAACTTTGAAGAGTATCTTACAGCACATCTTTCCTGAAAATTTCATGTAATTCTATCTAGTAGTTGTCGAGAAATCGTGTCAGAAAAATAATAATAATAATAACTAGATACGATCTCGTTGCGAGCAACGAGAGGTCTTCCGTCCGATTCAGGAAAAAAAACCTCGTAAAATCAAGCTGAAAAGTGATTCAAAATTTTGGTCACAAGGAGGATTGAACTCAGGTGGCCAACGTGAATGCACTTTTTTTTCTCTTTTATCCCTAAGGCGCATACCATTATGCTATAATTTGGAGCACTGCTCTAAATATACTTTTGTATACTTTTGCAACAGTACATTTGTCTAAGAATTATAAAAAGCGGACCACTATTCATAATTTCGCGCTAAACGCCACGAGTAAATATTCGCGCCTTTTCTTTGGACTGATCTCTTAAATAGGTGTGATAGCTTCAATGAAATTAAATAAATAAAACGTTCTTATGGCGTTTATTCTATTTCGACGTTAAGAAAGTATATTTAACACATTGTACACATTACATATCGTATCTAGCCCAGTTACACTAAAGCAGTGAAAAGGAAATTAAGTTTCAAGATTGACACTCAATTGCAACGTACTACTACGTGAAAGTCCAGGTAATTTTTCACATTTCATGTATCCTTATGTCAGAATGGTTCAATCAAACGCTCAGCTGCCTCCATAAACCCATACTCGCGAAATGGCGGAGTAGACAGAGACAGCCGCCATCTTGGTCCCGCTTCAGATTTTCAAATATTAATATCTAGAGTTCAGATTAACCAATACTAAAACAACTTATATAGTAAGCATCAATGGAAAAGTCACTATTAATATTCCAAAAATAAATGAAAAATATTGAAGAACAAAAAAGTTAGAAAATGCACTTTTTTAAATTCGCATCTCCTAACGACAGGAAGTATTGACGACGAACGAAAGGTCGCGTCCTGGATAGAGAATATCACGATCTATAATCCCTGAAAGTTTCATGTTGATATCTTCTACCGTTCTTGAGATTAACCGTAGACAAAATTTCATTTTAAATTCAGAAAATGTCCCGTAACTTGGCACCAGAAGAGAATTTTCAAAAAATCTCTCGGAAAAAATAACTTCAGGTAACAACACATAATTTCTGTAAATTTCATGAAAATCCACCCAGTAGTCTTCGAGAAATCGCGTGCACAAAATTTAGTGTACGGAAAAATAATAATAATAATAATAATAATAACTAGAAAGTCTGCTATTGCAAGCAATAGCATATGTCGCCCCGTATTGGACAAGACTTTCATTTTTATCATCACTAAAACAATGGTCCATTAGCTAAGCTTGGACAACCATCCAGTCGTATCAGTTCTTTCTTTGGAAACGGAAGACCTTAATTGGGTACATCCCACTCATTATTTTTAGAATCTGTAGGGGAAGAAAGTAGTGCAGGAAAAAAAATTACAGACTTGCATAAAAGAAATTGGGCAGATGTACTGAACTGAGCCTCATACTTGTTAATTGGCAGAATCTTTCCTACCAAATAAGCTTGGCAAATATTATTTATTAAGAAGATCAGTCGAATTATTTTGTGTATTATAACGCCAGAGAGAACTCAGAAATTTTCCTACTTTCACTTTAATTTTTAGAGGTTCTGCCGGAAAACAAATCTGACATGCCACCTTCAATTCTGGATTGTACAGGGCTGATGTTTCTTATGAGATGATAAATCATGTGTAAACTTTCTCAGTTTAGCGGAATCATGATCATTTTCGGCGAGATGAATGTTTTGTTTACAGTAGTGATCAAGGCGTAGCGCACCTATAGGAGCGGATCCAAAGATTTATGAATGAATAAAAACTATGGAAATAACGTACCAATTTTCTAATTTATTCTTGCACTATTTAATGAAATTAATAATATACAAGTAATGAATATACCAAAAAACGCTAAAAGCTAATAAATGAAGTTGACAATCATTATTTTTTATATAGAAAAAATAAAATAATTATAAAATCTAGAGACAAGACAGAAGAAGAATGACTGTTGACAAACTATCAAATCACATCAGGAGAACTGAATTTTATGAATGAAACTTTTAAAAGGTCACTTGTAAAGTGTATATGTTATGTCTGTGTATTCTACCTGGCAGTGCGCTTCAAAGGGGGGGGGGGTCGTCTTGAACATAGTACCTTACGTTTGAACGGTAAGGGCTAGGGCTTTCGTATTCCAAATATGTAATCCTTGTGAAAAGAACTTTTATTGGACACGAAAAACTTTGACCCTTTGACTTGACCTTGGAGATCACATGTGTACATCTTAACCTTTTTTTCTGTTTCGTTTCTATGACAACTGTGAGCGACTCATTACAATTATTTTAAAAGAAGAAATCACTTTGACACATTGCAAGGAATTAACATTGAAAGTTTCAAAAAGATTGCTTGAGTAGTTATTGAGAAAATCGAAATTAAAGAATTTTAACATTCCCCTGGTTTCCATGGCAATAAACGATTATTTGAAAATTTTAAATGCAAGTTGCACAACTACAGATACTAATCATTAAAATAAAAAGAGTTTCATGAAGACCTTAATAATTAATCCGTAAGCTATAAAGAAATCTTAAGTATTCTTTGCTGATTAGATATGCACTATTTGTCTTATTATGCAATTCCATACAAAATTTTGCACACATTTTCAACATTGAGTCACAATTTTATAAGATTCTGCCACTTTGCCGGCTTAAATGTGACCTAGGCATAACACTAAACTAGAGCAATATGTTTGTCACTTTCTACATACTGTTTAGATTGCTTAACCGGCCCTATTTTACCTTTTTAAAAAGAAGCCATGTTTCTGTGTTGTACAAGGTTTAGATAACAGTGTGTATTTTGAAGGTCTGTCTTGTAAAGTTGTAAGCATAATCAGTTGTCATCGTCTTTTTTCGTCATTGTTATGAGCAGCTCTAGATCAGTAACTAGTACGATGTCTTTAAAAAGCCAATGAACTCGAGTAGCAATGTGAACAAAGTCATAAACTTTACAATTAAAGTACATAACATTGCAATCACAAACAGTCGTTAGATATTATTGGTGATCCCACTGGCATCAGAACACCAATGATTACTTGTACCTTAGTATTACTGAAAAGATCTTCTAAGATTTTTTTAATGTTCCCTCATTGACTTCATGAAATAAATGCAAATGTCAAGACAATATTCTAGTATTCAAAAAGACATAAACAATAATATACAGTTTTTCTTACACCTTTATTTCCCTGCAATTCCTGCAAAAACGTAAATTTTTATATAGTAGGTTTTCATACATTTTCTGTCTTTTGTTTAAAGTAAAAATTTGTAAGAGGTAATATACTAGTATATATTAAATCAACACAAAGGATTTAACCATTAAATCCTATCAGTTACTGCTTACGATTTTGTTTTATAATGTTAAAGTTTATAAAGAGATTATCACAGATGCTTGTAAAATGTTTCATGGATTTTCATCATGAGGACTTGACTACTTTGGGCATGCGCTTGAATATGCGGATGGCCCATCCCAACAGGAAGTTCCATAGACTCCTTGCCACGGACACACGATTAATTAACAGTCTCCACACAGCTATGATCAGAAACACATTCACTGCAAAGTTTATCCTCTGAAGCCTAAAAATAACAACGTGAAATAATTTTACTAAAAACTGCTAAACAAAAACAATAAATTTTTTGCACTCATATTAATGTTGCAAACTTTATTATAGCAGTCCCTAAACAGTCCTGGGAGTTAATATTTTCATCTTGAGCTTTGCAATTATACATGTATATTGAAATCCCAAAATTTTGTGTAACATATCACTGATTTCAAACACAGGGATGGATAAAGATAAAGAATATTCTACCTCTTTAGGGTCTGTCTAGCTTTTGACAACTCTGTAAGCTCCTCTCGCAGAACAAAACGTTTGATGCCCAAACAGTAGGACTCCATGTATGTAGGCCAGTGGATATTTTTTATATTGAAATTGAAAGCCTGATAATAAAAAGTAAACAAATATATAGAAGATGACAAGCAAAAAACCTTTAGCAGCATAAACACTCGGCATAAAGCCTTCATGCATTCAACATTTCATATTTTCTTATAATAGAGGTCAGTTTTATGAAAATAAACAACATATTACAGTTGCAAAGATAATACAGTTTATACAAAAGGATTATTTTTTCTGATTTCTTGCAACCCATAATGACACGAAAACTTTCTCTAGGCTTTTTTTTAATACTTGCAGCATAGCTGCTCAATACAGCAAAGTTGCACAAAACCCTCAATACATTTTATTTTTATAAATAACAAAGTTTTTTTTTACTTTTCGGTCCTCGGGTGACATCTTCTCTAACAGGGCATGATAGTTTTTGTTGGAGAAGATCCACTCATTCTGTGTGAAGTAATCCAAACTCCCGACTGCCTTCCTTAGCTTGTCTTGAATCCTCACAAATCTTAAATGAAAACAATATCATACAGTCATGAGAGATAACCTAACAGTCTATCAAAATTTTAGTTTTCTTTTGGATTAAATAGGGAAAAATTATACTTTTTATAAAAATAGCTGTAACTGTACAAAGAGAGAGTTTTTGTCCTTGAAGCTGCATCATATAATTCATAATCAGAATACAAACACTTCATTCTAATTTTAAAATCACAAGTTCATATTTATTTTCAAACACCTGTATTGTGCATATATGAAATCATTAAATTATCAGATTATAATCTTTGCCATTTGGATGCATTATATAGAATGTGACCTATTAAAACTTAACAAAGATAACATATGACCTAGAAACCTAAACACCATCAATATCAGTATTAACCTTAAAGGCACATGCTGACAGATACATATCATACTAATCAAGTTTTATCAAACTTCTTTTTTTATCTCAGAATTTATCGTTTCTACAGTGTTTCCTTCTGAAAATTTATTTCATAACCCTTAAAAAGTCACTTGTATAAAATATGCATGTAGCTACAAAATAATGAAAACTTGTTTTATGCCTTTGACTATTTCAGTATGTTTGAGATAAATGTACATGTATATATCATTTCACTTACATGGGACGTTTACCGGAGACCCACATCATCATGTCCATAATGTAGGCTGGTAAGACATGGTCAAACAAGACACAGAGTTCATGCCACACACTGAAATCAGACAATATGAATATTGATAAAATCAACACATTTAGAAAGTCTACCAATGTTCATTGCAAAACACTTGTTAAACTGCATCTCATGTTCATTGTTTGACAAGATGATCATCTTAATATCTTTAAGTGGTTTTTTAAATATAAATACGTGTGTGCTAATCATTACTTTAATATCTCCTTTGCTAGGCAGAACAACACAGACAGAAAAAATTCTGGTATCAGTAGTATGAATTTTTCTTTCTTTACGTTGCATATTGAGAGTACATGTATATTTTCTGTGTTTTAATTGACAGTAAATGATTTGAAAATGTTTATCACTTACTAATTGGCAGACAATGATATTCAAATGTTCATCACTTACTAGTTCTTTGTAAAGCGAGGGTTGGGAATCCTTGCAACTGTGTTAACCGGATTCTTCATGAAATATTCATAGGACATGCGTTCTGCAAAAAAAAAAAAGAAGAGGAAAATTACACTTCAAATAATTCTATTTTAAGTTGAAATTTAAACCATTTTTTTTTAAATTTGACTTTCTTTTTCAGATTAAAAAGTCCTGCATGAAATAAGTCTGACCATAGTTATAAAAAAATCTCAAATCATTTTTCTTCTTGTTAGAAAAAATCTTTTACATGTACATGTTTATCAATTAAGTCTAAAGAATCTCTGTTTTATGTGTTTACATTCTAAAACATGTAACTCTCCTTTCAAAAGTATTCCTATGCTAAATTTAATTTCTGATTTGCTAAGGTTTCAAATTTTATCTTGGAATATATAATTTATCTTGAAAAATTGGGAACTTACCCATATTTCCCCAAGTAAACTTGTTTAGTTGTCCAGTGGTACAATGGAACACTTGTAGCTCATCTGACCTAAGAAAATGAAAATGAAAGTTTTATGACATACAATGGTAGCACAAATAAGTGACATTCTAATGATCAACATAATTTTCAAGTTTTCCATGGAACTGTTTCTAATATTCAATTCAAAATTAGCAGTCTGCATTTAATAAAATTTTATATTTTCCCAAACAGTAAAAGCCAAGTCTACAGAATTCTTCCTTCAACCTATGACTCCCAGATTTATAGATTAGTCGTATGGATGTTTGTACGTACATGTATGGCCTTTCTTCCACAGGCCATACAAAACAGCAAGTATGAAAAGTCCTTCAAAATGTTCAAATAAACTAAATGTGGATTTCACAAAACTTACTTGTTCACCACTGTATCCCAGGCTACTGCTATCATCATGTTAGAAGCAATGTCAACAGGAATAACATCTGAAGTTCCATAAAAGTTACCCTTCATGATCCTCAGTAAGCCATTACCAATCTGTATGTGGAAGAGAGGATTCAACGAGATCGATATCAATTTTATACAAATTATTAAGTTCCTTCATGTAATATTATGCATAGAGCAATAGGCCTCCAAGAACTGCTGATTTGTGAATTAAACAATATATACACCATCTTTCTAATCAAGCAATAATTTGTACAAATTCTGTAAAATTTCTGAATTAAAAGACACAAAACAGATCTAAACACTTTATGAGAATGGCAGAATGCAGCAGTAAATTTATTTTGTTCCTACTTACAGCTGCTAAAAGTCCTGTTGGTCCATTGTAATTATCAACCCATCCCTGAAACAAAAGAAATATGTACACATTTTGTATGTCAGTTATTCCTCTATTAATCTTTCAATTCTGTTCATGAAAATTTATACATTGTGAAATGGTCCATTTAATTAACTAGATATCATCTTCCACACTCTAAATTTTCAATCTTAAAACATCTGGTTATATATATTGGTAAACCCAAAAAAATTCCATGTAATGAACAATTTAAAATTTGCATCCGTCTACTTTTTTTCATATATCAACATGAAATCCAAAACATTCTTGGTAACTTACTGGAACTGGTTCTTGCCAGGAAGCCCCCACAATGGAGGGTCTAAAAATAACTATGGGGAGGTCATCTTTGTTTTGGTACAGCAGATATTCTGCAATGGCTTTGGTGTAAGTATAGGTGTTTGGTCTGTCTCCTACCATCTTTGGTGTTAGAGTGTTTAGAACATCACCATCCATCCATCTTTACAAAAATAAAATAATATTAGATATAAACTTCATCAGTAATTTTTTTTATCATGCAATGGAATGATACCAAATTTTAAAGGAAAGTATATTTTTCACAAATCACTTTAGCAATCATACAAGTTTCATGATTATATTGTTATACAAAGTAAGAATGATTTGTCTGAAAGAACTTACTCGCATGCATCCAGTAATTTGTGAGGTGCTAATGGTGGATCGTACACTTTCTCTTCAATGTGTTTTACATTGCAATTGCAATATGCTGTTGAAACATGTAAGAGTGCCTAAAAAATTAACAAATATGATTACAAGACATGGAATAAATACTGCCATCAGTTTTTTCTAAGAATTTAAGATGATGGAGAAACAAAATTTTATATCACTACTAGAAACAAAGAGTACAGATTAATATTCACCTCTAAGTTCTTGATTTTCTTACAAAACTGAATCATTCTGTTGACTCCTACCACATTCATTTCTACTGATAATCTGTAAAAAAAAAAATTGCAATGCCATATTCAACTGATTATTATCATTAGTATTATTTACTTTTGAGCAACTTAATGAATTTAACTCAACAGTAAGAGCAAAAGAATTCCACTCTATACTGTGTTTCATCCAATGTTTGATTTTTATTGTTTATTTGTTTCACTTATGTTTTCTTACTTCATCTCCTCATCAAACTTGACCGTGGCCGCTGAGTGGAAGACAACAGAGACGTTGTTGATCACCATCTCCTCGTCCCTCTGACTGACCCCGAGGTTTTCATGGAGAATGTCCCCCGTCACTGCTACAACCTTTTTAGCGTAATCTGGGTTCTGTCTCTGGAGCTTCTCAAACAGCTTAAAAAATGAAACAAAGCAAAATATTATTGAATTGGTTGTAAAAAGTTACAAATTTTGACGGTTGACATTCTAGCTTTTAATATAGCTAACAATTTCAATAGGATTGTTAATGTTCCATATAAATGTGAATGATTATTTGTTAGTTATAATAATTGGTGGTTATAGTTATTAATTTTTTACCCTTTATTTCCCCATATTTACCAATTTAATTTGCCCTTCCAGGCTTTGTCAATTAAAGAAATGTTTCAGAGGTTAAAGTGAAGTATGTGTCCAACGGCATTCAGTGCTTTCCTGTGTTACTTGTTGTATGACACATTTGATAAATATTTCTGTTTACACTCCAAAAGCAAGTCCCTATGGCAATGTTTTCATTTCCTGTCGAGCCTAGGTGTCTAGATTTACATTGTGAACCCAGATGGGGCCGGAAAGACAATTCTGAATCATTTTACCTTGGAACTAAGGAGTTCCTCGAGTCTCTGATTGACATCTTTCCCCCTCTTTGGTCTGACCAGAATGTAAACATTCTTTATTCCAGGGCATCCTCTCAAAAGCTTTTCTAGAAGGGCTTTTCCCATAAATCCAGTGGCCCCAGTGATGAAGATGCTCCTGCCATTGTAGAACTCTGAAATCGAATGCTTTCCAGCCATTCTACAACTAAAAGGGGGAAAAAAATCAACTTCAGTATCGAATCGACAGAGAAGAACATAAACTTGATGAGGAATAAATGCTCTCCTTTGGGAAATTTTTGTCTATTCAAAATGAGAATATATCAATTGATACTTATTCTTCTTTTGTTTGTTCTTTAATTTTGATTTTATTGACATCTTACTAGAGAAATCAGAGGCTTTGCAAGCAGCAAACCTTTACCTTCAACATCCCATTCAAAAAGGAAGTTGTTCGGCCAGCGCCCTCTATCTGTAGAATGTTTAAATAACCCATACCTCGTCTGATTCGAAAGATTAATAGAATACGCCCCTGCCAAAAAAACCTCAACCATGGTTAAGTTTTACTTTATTCAATGCAGAAAATATAAACTGAAATGACACTCTTCCGTTTTTAAATTATAACATTAGAACAGGCGCAGACCCAGGATCCAAAAGGGGGGGGGGGTGCATTCCAGTAAAATCTAAGCCAAAAATCTTGACAAACCAAATCAGCAGGTCCAAGATATTTTAACTGCTTTATAAAATTAAGAGAGGGAGAAAGCTGAACCCTCTGACCCCACTTCCACCAACACCCTCTAGATCAGCGTGCTTTAATGCAAAGAAAAGGATGAAAGATGTTTATTTTTAACACATTCTTTAAAAAAAAAAGTTTCATTTTCTTAGAATAGTCTTTGGAGATTTTTTTTCTCAAGAAATTGTTGAAATTCTGATGTGCACTTATTGTGCTTCGATCTTCATTAGCTGACCTGTTTTTATATTCCTATGAAACAGAATTTATTCAAATCTTCTACATTAGAAGAGGAAACCCATTTGCTGTAGTCTTTATATTTCACATTCAAAATATCCAACTCATGTTTTCTATCCACCTAAAACAGACATGAGGAAACACACAAACCATGTGACTTCCTATTTATCTCAATTTAAATTTTAACTTTTAATTTAAAATTGTACATTTAACGTAAGTAAATGCATAAATGTACTCTATTATTGGTTGATAAAAATAAGAATTAAATTAAAAAAAGAACAAATTTATTGACAATCATTTTATTGTAAATATTAATGTCGTTACAATACCCCCAATATCACAGTTATATTAATATTTTTCACAACTAGATCCATGTTCAATTAATCATAATGACTTAAGCAGGTCTTTTAAAATCTGCCTATATAAATATTTTGACATGGCTGAAATGATGATTGTACCAACCAAAAGATTTGATACATGGAAGAAAAACTCAATAACATTTTTTCAATTGCTCCAGGGTACATATGTACCTCCAATCACTTTTTAATTTTTTTTGAAAACCCTGCTGAAGTCATTAATATATAACTTCATGGTTACAAACTTCATAAAATACAAGTATGTATCACCTTACTGACTTACATATCCTCTCTGTGCCCCTGAGTACACAAGAGGCTATTGTTTTTATCACAGTGGATTAAAAAAAATGCTTACATTTAATAAATACAAAAATCCCTTGTAATGACTGCGACTAGGGTAACTATACAAGTCCTATATAATGCCCTGTTCACACGGAGAGTTTAATTCGAATTAAAAACGTAAAGTTACTGCGAATTAGCTTCGCTTAGCGTTCACACAGAGAATTTAATGCAAATTAGTTTAATTCAAATTAGTTTACTGCGCATTAAATTACTTCGCATTAGCTCCGTGTGAACGCTAAGCGAAGCTAATTCAAATTAAATTCTGACGCATGCATAATGGCAAAATTTAGTCAAATGCTGCTTGTCGGTGGTCAGCTATAGGTACTTGTGCTATTTTTGAGTGAAAAACATAGGAAAATTTTGTTAATCATTAAAATGTGTATATACAGACACTTTGCCATTATGTCAAATGGATCTGCGTCTGCATAAGGTGACATGATTTGCATATGACGTCATAATAGCCATGTTGACGCCGGGCTGCAGAAGTAACATTTTAATTCGCATTAGTTTACTTCGCATTAACTGTCGTTTGAACGCAATTTAATTTGCATCAATTTGATTCGCATTAGTTTAAATTACTTCGCATTAATTTATTGCGAATTAAACTCTCCGTGTGAACAGGGCATAAGTTTGGCAAATTCTTTAATTAAAATCAAAATTGCAATCAAAATTTTTAAATGGAAATAGAATAAAAATTAAGTTTCAATGGCCTATATTGCATAATAATTTTACCCTGTGTGGTATAATTATGGTCCCACTAAGTCTTAAAAGTGAAAATGTACAACAGTTTGACAATTTGAAAACTATGGTAAAGAATTTCAAGATTTGGAAGCCATCTCATATATACATGGAAAAAAATAACTTCAGTTCACCATTTCTGATCACATACACAGTAAAAAATTTGTGTATTTTACAAAAAAAACTATAATATCAATAATAAGGCAGTAACTCTACTAGTGAACTAGTAATTTACACATTAATTTTAAAATTGTTCTGGAGGAAAATAATCCATTAACTTTCACTATAGAGTATCTCATGCTTAACATAATATGAATATAAATTTTAGACACATGTATGTTAACATTGTTAACAATTTTTAATGTTAACATTTTGTGGAAACATAATCACTGTCTTTCTGTCTATACATGATTTCTTAATTTGTAGATTGTTTCTCTCAAAAACTTGTGTGAATTGACACATATTGTACATCACAATACACATTTCAATATCAAAATATCATTAAACCACCAGTCATGAAAGATGAAATTTGCGTATATCTATCTTATAGATTTGACTTTTGACTTAGTACATGAACTGTGAAATCACAAATTTTCATGGGTGTTTAATTTTCATTGTTTTCGAGGTATGGAGAGACCTATGAATTCATGACCACCACAAAATGTAAAATTTAATATGCAGCACTACTAACACTTCAAATCGCCACAAATCAATAATTTTTTTCTCAGACCTTGAAAAATTTGCCCCCACAAAAATATGTGATTTTACAGTTAATGATATTTCATCTTAACAATGGAGGGCTATAAAAGAAGAATTTTTTTTCATAATTCTAATATGCTGTGAAAATCGGTAAAAATTAGCCCTGGGTGCAATAATTTTCAGTAGAATTAATTTTATGAAGATGGCTGAAATTGTCAGTATATTAACTGCATGGGCACTGCAATATGTCATATTAAAACTCTTGATAAAAACACTGAAATAAAAAGCACTGTAGTTGTAGACTTAAAGTTTTAATCCTTATACAAATGACGTAAGTTCAACAAGGTGAATTTTCATTGTCTGTTTTGAAATACCAGGCATTGAAATTATTGTTTCACTTACAAAAAGCAAATAGTTTCTTGCAGTGCTTTATTTCTAAAATATAAAAATATATACCATATTTCTTTCAAATATCTGGAAATTCCTTCATGAAATAAAATCTACAGCTCAAGATGTCATAATATTTAAAACAATTTTTTTTTACTTGGAAAAAAATGATTGTATATCATAAATGTGTTTTAGAACACATTCTTGGACTCTTAACCTTAAATTTGATACTGTAAGTTAGAAATTTGCCAACATATTTCTGAGCTTTGTATCTTGAACATCAATATCTGGAATACAATGTACATGTATATGTCGAAAGGAGATGAGATTTCTTCATATACACGTTTTTCAACCTCCATTCTTGGGATTTCTCCAAAGTTTTATGTGGATTATTTACGACATAAAAAATGTCATCATCATAAATATAAAATTTTAAAAATAATTACAATTCAAATTCTAGAAATAAAAGCAAAGGCACTTATAAACTTAACAATTACATGATTTAGATGTTGCTTGAAAAACAAGAAGTTCTAGTGGTGTATAAATATGGTGGTCATGGTATGATCCAAATAGAATATTTTTCACTGAAGGGCAAGAAACTCCTTCTTTCTTGCAAAATATTCATTTAATCTAATAACAGCATACCTGCAACAAAATATATAAAACCTGATAATACATGTATACATGTTTCTCTAAAGTGATAGATTTTTTTTCATTTAAGGTGTAGGCTTCAAAAAGGAAAAAAAAACTTGAAAAGTATTTTTTTTTTTTTTTATTTGATATTTTGCCTAAATTGTAAATTAAATGGCATATGAACTGAATTACTACTTACTCTAAATAATCAAAATCGATGCTGGAAAATTTGGCTTGGATGATTCCCCACACTCCCCAAAAGAAGTGAGCTGCCTAAAAACAGAGAGGTCAGACTGTTAAAATGCTCTCTGTTGAAAAAAAAACCCCAGCTTTGAAAGTTTCAAACTTTAAGTCCTTTAAATAAATGTCATTTTAAAAACTAGAATAATGTCCATAGGACATGAATGCCCTGCCGAGGGTATATTAGTAATGCAACATGAATATTTGTATTAGTGTATGAAATTTGATAAGAATATCTTGAATAGTGATGCAGTTGAATTGATTACATCAGCATGTATCAGCATATGAAGTTTGACAATGATCTAAGAAAAGTGAGGTCAAGGTCAAAGGAAAGGTCAAGGTCAAAATTGTTGATGCAGTTGCATATCTCTCACCAATATGTATCAACATATGAAGTTTGATAAAAATATCTAGAATGATTTCTTTAATTAAAACTGACTTAAACACAATTTGATAAAAGTGAGTTGAAGGTCAAGGTCAAAAAATGTTTATGCAGTTGAATTGCTTTCATCAGTATTTAATAGCATATGAAGTTTGATAAAAATATCTTGAATGGTATCTTTAAAACTGAGCTAAACACTAATTAAAGATAACTGAGGTCAAGGTCAAATGAAAGGTCAAGGTCAAACATGTTGATGCAGTTGAATTGCTTACATCAGTATGTATCAGCATATTAAGTTTGACACTAATTTAGGAAAAGTGAGGTCAATGTCAAAGGAAAGGTCAAGGTAAAATAATGTTGATGCAGTTGCATAGTTGCATTCCGGAAAGACGGAAGGACGGAAGACGGACATGACAAACACTATATGCCCCAGCATAAAAATATTGAAATACAAATCCTCTTAGCTGAACGTAAAGCAAACATTATGTCCCTTTACCAGTGCACATTTGTTTACACCACAGTACATTTTCCTGACGTCAGTATCGGTCACTGCAGGGCCACTGGTCAGTCTGGACCACTCCTCCAGGTACTCCCGTATCCATGACAACTGATATGCTTCCTCTGGATAAAGGGAGTAATCCGTTACATCTCCAATTCCTGGAATTACAAAACACAAGGAAATATTACTTAGGGATCTATTTTTGGCAGGTAAACATGTTACACAACACGTACTTTAGTCAGTCAAAGGAAAAGTATTTAAGATACCTTACAGTATGTACCGAATGGTTTGTGAATTATGGAAGTGTTAACACTGTTATGATGTTCTCTTTGATATGAAAGGATTTTAGATATTCCCTTATTAATAATTAAGTCTCGGAGACAATGACATTCTGTTACTTACAAAATATCTCCACAAGAATATACTTCCAGCTGGGTGTCAGTGTAACACCTATTTCGTAGAAGCTTTTGAATGCAATTCTCTTGGAAACATCAACAATACCAGGCAGGCATATATTTATGGCTTAAGGGTGTAAAGTATGATTGTCTTAACTGATGATGAACATGAAAATGTCTGTATAAAATAATTACCGATTCTCATAGAAAGGACCAACTGTTTCCACCACAGGGAGGGCATAACTAAACATAACTAACCTGCATATTCACAGAAGTGATTGCCAATATCAAAAGGCTGATAGTTGTACATTCCATATTCTTGGTCAATAAAAGTCACTTTTCCTGCAACATAAAAGAATTTAACATAAAACTGTTCCTTATCATAGACTTATCAACTTGTACAGATTATGTAAAAAAAGAATGTCTTGAAAGTTCTAACAAGCAGAAACTACTTATTGTAATATTGTTTTTCTTCTACATGTACATGTTAGGCAACCCCCTTCTCCCTCTCTCCCTTCACTTCCCTCCATTCTCTTCTCCCTTTCTCTCTCAATTTTAAGAAAAAATTTACTGAGCCTCATGTTGTGAAATGTAAGAAAATTGATTAAATGTAATTCTAAACAAAGGAGATGGGTGAACTTAGCGTGCAGAAAGCCCACTAGCTTCAGATATATAAAAATCATATTCCAAGTGTGAATTTAGTATTTCGAGTAAAGTTCCCATCGTTGATTTTTATGAAATCATGATAAACAAAAAGTTTTGAGTAAAATTTTTTGTTAAAATTTATTCTTGTATAAAAAAATAATAATGTGATATCCATTGGGTTCAAACCCTGGCAATAAAAATCCTGAATTGCATTCTTAATTGAGACTAGCACTTTAACCACTACACTGCAAAAGTCCTGATGAATTCGGACATTTATATCATGTTTGTGATATGACCGTTGACTTAAGGGACTTCAAGTATTTCTGGAAAAGATACAAAAGTTATGTCATAAAATTATATTTTTAAGGTATAGTGGGTCTTTGCTCCATAATTTTGGAAACTAAAATATGTATGTTTGTAAACAAACTTTGAGGATTAACTGTCAAAAAAATGGAGAGAAAACCCACTCATATCAAAAAATAGTGTTAAAGTGTGAAAAAAATGACTCGTTTTGTCCTCTTTCGTGTGTGTATAATATTTCAAAGGCAAATAAATTCAATCGTTATAAGATTTGTGCGAGTGGTAGAGATTTTACATAAAGTATACTTTAATGTTAGATGAAATTTTACGGAAAATTTTGATATACTGTAGAAGTACTTTTTTCCGCGTGGTATTAATTTACGCTATGTACGCGGTCACAAATCTTCCGTGAAAATTTGTCCAAGCGTACATAACATAAATGTAAGGCATATAGTGACAGTCAAGAAAATCAGCGTAATTTTCTACCCGCGGATTAAACAGAAATTGAGATTCCGTGGAATTATGACCCCGTGGAAAAAAGTACGTCTACAGTAATTGAGATTTAATTTTTCGCCTTCATGTTTGTTGCGCTATGGGCTTATCTCTCGTCATGTTTGCCCATCTCCTTACAAATGCTACCTTCTTCTTTGTTGTAGATGATGTTTTTGAGCAAGAGATCGTTATGAGAGAACACACTTGGGTAGCCCAGGCCCTCTATGCACTGTTCTAGTTCTAATAATTCTGATTCTAGTTTTTCCTTTGATGGAATCTTTGTCTTAAACCTTCAAAATCAAAAAGAGTAATTTTTAAAAATAATTCATACAACCAAATACTGTAAACCAACTTTTATTCGCGACGACTTTATTTCGCGATTAACCAGGAGTAAACTAGTTAGCGACGACTAATTTTCGCGATCAAGCCGTTTTTGATCTGTTTTAAATAGACGGAGATGTACTTTAAGTACTGGTTCGCGGCGAGAAATATTCGCGATGACGAGGCTGTCGCGAACTTCGTGAAAATTTCTCGCACACGAATAAAAGATGGTTTACAGTATTCATAATTTTTGTTGAATTCATGTTTTTATTTACAATAAATGTAATGTTTTATTAATTTTGTTTACTTTTAAAAGATTAAAAAGTTAATGAGTCATGTTAAAAGTAAGACAAAAATAATCCTTTGCCGATGAATACTGTAAACCAACATTTTCGCGAGGTTAGCGAGGGCTCTGTCATTGCAAATATTTCTTGCCGCAAACAGTTCCTCAAAGTCTATGTGCCTATTAACAACAGATCCAAAATAGGCTTGATCGTGAAAATTAATCGTCGCAAACTATTTTAGCGAATAAATGTTGGTTTACAGTAATTAACATACTTATCATTCATTTCTGGTTTAGAAAAGCTTTCTGGAATTATGTTAAACCATTCTCTCAGTTTGTCAAACATGGCACTATTTTTGCTGGATATGTGTTTCGGCTGTACAGTGTGAAGTCTTGCCATCTCTTTTGCAATAAGTCTACAAAAATTATTGCACAAAGTCATTTCCATATTTTTTTCAATAAAGTTAACAATGCATGCAAGCAAAAGCAAAATCATTTATCGCAAAGCATAGTAAATGTATTGCATTTGTTTTATATACCATAGGCTATTGTATTGTATGCCTATGATGCCTTAATAATATAACACAATTAGCATAAAATACAAGATTAAACAGTATTAAAGCATTCTTTTAACAAGAGGCCCAGGGGCCATATCGCTCACCTGAGCAATTGGCTAGGAAAAATCACACATCAGATCAGAACTGAAAGTTTGCTGAAGGGGGGGGGGGGGGGGGCTTGAATTTAAACCCCCCAGGGGGTCATAATTTGAACAAACATGAATCTACAATACTTCAGGATGATTCCCTATAAATATCACTAAGCATGGCTTTAAAGTACTTGAAAACAAGATTTTAAAAGGTTTCCCTAGATATTCCTATGTAAAACTTTTATCGGCCATTTTGGCCCCACCCTACCCCCGGGGGTCCTGATTTGAACAAACTTGAATCTACAATACCTAAAGATGATTCCACATGAGTTTCATCTACCTGGTCCAGTGGTTCTTGAGAAGAAATTTTTAAAATTTTTCCTGTATATTCATATGTAAAACTTTGATCAGCCATTTTGGCCCCACCCTACCCCTGGGGGTCATGATTTGAACAAACTTGAATCTACACTACCTGAGGATGATTCCATATGAGTTTCATCTTTCCTGTCTCAATGGTTCTTGAGAAGAAGATTTTCCCTATATATTCCTATGTAAAACTTTGATTGGCCATTTTAGCCCCACCCTACCCCTGGGGGTCATGATTTGAACAAAATTGAATCTACACTACCTGAGGATGATTCCACATGAGTTTCATCTTTCCTAGTCCAGTGGTTCTTGAGAAGAAGATTTTTAAAGATTTTTCCTATATTTTCCTATGTTAAACTTTGATCAGCCATTTTGGCCCCACCCTACCCCAGGGGGTCATGATTTGAACAAATTGAATCTACACTACCTGAAGATGATTCCACATGAGTTTAATCTTTCCTGGTCCAGTGGTTCTTGAGAAGAAGATTTTTAAAGATTTTTCCTATATATTCCTATGTTAAACTTTGATCAGCCATTTTGGCGCCACCCTACCCCTGGGGGTCATGATTTGAACAAACTTGAATCTACACTACCTGAGGATGATTCCACATGAGTTTCACCTTTCCTGGCCTAGTGGTTCTTGAGAAGAAGATTTTTTAAAAATGCCATTATTTTTTTTCTAATTCATAATTATCTCCCCTTGGAAAAGGGTGTGGCCCTTCATTTGAACAAACTTGAATCCCCTTTACCCAAGGATACTTTGTAGCAATTTTGGTTGAAATTGGCCCAGTGGTTCTTGAGAAGAAGATGAAAATGTGAAAAGTTTACAACAACGACAACGCCAACAACGACGCCAACAACAACGCCAACGACAGACAACGGACAAATTTTGATCAGAAATGCTTACGTTAGCCTTTGGCTCAGGTGAGCTAAAAAAAGAAAATAGTAATTTTTTATATACCAGGGATTGGTCAACATGATCGGTCAACTCATTTTATCAACATTGACACAGAAAAAGTCTGTTGTACGAGCAACCAATCAGCAATTAGAAAAAAGTTCCAGTTGTAAAGCTTGGGGTTGGGAGGCGTGTACTATTTACCTTGAGCGTAGCTGTCAAACTAGATCTTGGCCTAACATAAAACTTCACACTTAACTGCAATCTATAGTAGTATTTACAGAAAACTATTTATTATTCAAAATTTTGCATGTTTGTCAAGTTTCATTACTTTCTAATCGTTTCATCTCTCACTGTCTTCTCATCTAATGTGACTCCTTGAGCAAATCCATACGCCAAACCATTCTCAAAGGTGGCATACAATGGTGGACACAGACCTGCCTCAAAAAGTTCAGCCATATTTTTCTTTTCTGCATTTCGGTCAATGATTAAGTCAGTCTTTTCACCATACACTCGAATGAGAACAACGTCTTTAGCCTGTCCTATACTGGATTCTTGAAAAACTCCTAACAGTTTATTTGTTATACCCTCATCAAAGACCTGGAATTTAAGAGAACATTTTAATTTTTGTCAACTATGTCAACTATTTAGCATAATCTCATACAAAGTAATTAATTTTATATAAATAAAGTATAATTTGAGCAGCCGTTTGAAATTGGGAAGCTTCAGATACATTACAATTAAATGATATATCTTAGCATGTACAATTAAATGACTGTAGCTTTAATTATTACCATGCTCTTCATGCATATCAATTTATTTCAGGTAACAAAAAAATCAATCCACAAACAGATATGCTGATTGTGGACTGTAGTGTAAAAATCTCTGCATTTTTTTTCTAATCTGATCAAAATTCTAGTACTGAAAAATATCACTCCATCCACCATAGTCTGTTTTAATTAAAAGTTATTTCATTGCCATTTTAACATTTCACATGTACCATGAAAATATTTAGGGGTATAATCATATTGAATGCCTTGCTGACAACTTTAATAAGCATACATATGGAACGCCGTCACTGCCTTATAACAGAACACAACAGTTGCATTGCGTCAACCTTCCATTACATTATGTCAACACTTTATGACATTTACTCACACTACTATTGCATTGTGTCAACCTTGCATTACATTATGTCAACTCTTTATGACATTAACCCACAATGCTATTGCATTATGTCAACCTTCCATTACATTATGTCAACGCTTTATGACATTAACCCACAATGCTATTGCATTATGTCAACCTTCCATTACATTATGTCAACTCTTTATGACATTAACCCACAATGCTATTGCATTATGTCAACCTTCCATTATATTATGTCAACTCTTTATGACATTAGTCCACACTACTATTGCATTGTGTCAACCTTTCATTACATTATGTCAACTCTTTATAACAATTACACACACTACTATTGCGTTATGTCAACTTTCAATTACATTATGTTTAGTCTTTATGGCATTAACTCGCACTTTAATTACATTGCGCCAATCCTCCACTGCATTATATCAGCTCTTTATGACATCAAGTCAAAACAATTTTACGTGATGTAAAAATGTTTTTATATATTTTCAACTCATTATTACATTATGTGCACTCTCTACTATTTGGTCTAAGTAGTTCATTACATGATGTGAATTTATCTTTAACTCAATATGAAGTCGCTATAATACGATGTCAGAATTTCATTACATGATCTGAAAAAATTGTCACATGTGGTCAATTCTTTTACTACTTTATGCCTTCAATATGCTACATGACGACGTGAATCAATTTCATGATGTGAATTTGCCCTTACTTTTTGACAAATCGTTATTACATTATGTCATTGTGTCTTTACAGTGTGTCAAAAATGCTAAGCCTCTTGTCAGCATACATGTATCTTAGGCTATTTCATCTCATATCAGATGTGAAAAGCTCATGTCAAACTGTGCGCACTCTTCTACATTATGTCGATTCACTATTACGTTATGCGAACACGGGTATCCTCGGCCTTTATATGAGCATAACGTATTTTCCGCATTCCGAAAGCACTAAAAATGGCGGGAGAGAAAACTGTCATAAAATAAATTCTCAGCGATTAAATGATATAAAAACTTTAAGCGAAAAATGATTAACAATCTTGAAATGTGCAAAGCCTTAACACTGCGACTGTGAATTAAAGTCACGCGTCGAAATTCAATGGCGTTTACTTTTATCTGATAATTAAATAAATCAAATATGAGTCGTGCAGCATTTTTTTTGTTTTGAATTGCTTTTTTTTTTTAATAAAAATCTTAAACTTCTGATCTTACTCAGAACACTGTCATAAGTTTTTTTCATCAGTCTTTAACTGTCCTTTTTTAAAGTGTAAACACATCGATCGAATAACACACGTGCACTGGCGGCTTGGGGAAGGGGGGGGGGGGGGGGGTCAGAAATCCCGCCCTACCATCTTTAGTCACCAAAATATACATAAAATTAATAAATTTATTAGTTTTACATTGTAGGACATTGCATTACTTTCACATTAAGTTTAGCTGAATTATATTGAAATTTTTTTTCTTTTAAACTATAAAGCCTGCCGGAGAGTTTTTCTGCTTTCCCCCTTTGGTCACCAACTCTATACCGTCCCCCTTCTTTTTTCAAGATACCCATATGCGCCACAAATATGTGCCCATGCATGCTTATTAAGGCATATTCAACTGATTTACATGAGGGACTGGTAGATTTTTATAACAGAATTCTGGTCTTGGAATGGTTGAAAAAATTACAGTAACTAATTCCGTGACATAGCATTTATTTGAAAGAGGACGTCAGCCAGAAAAAAAAATTATTTACCCGAAAAAACTTGACAAGCCAAAAAAATTTGTCCAAGACCGAAAATCCTATTTCGGAGAGGGGGGTCCGACTTTGATTAGTCATATATTTTTTTCAGTTATACTACATTATCCCTAGTGGACTATACTTCAACAATAAGTGGGGGTGGGGGCTGTACTTTCAATGAACATTACATTTTCTAAAATAAGGTTATGTCTGGGAAAAGAGGGGAGCTGATATTATGTGTCTATAATTATTCGTCCTACTCAATGGGCCCCCCCCCCCCTCTTACCAGTCATTAAAATACAGTCGTCAACATTCATTATTATAATAGATATACAGCTTTCAGATAATGTAAATGTATTTTCACATCAGGTAATGAACTTTTGGAATCAACATGATAAAGAGTTAACACAATATAAAAATATTTTTTAAATCACATAAGAGTTGACATAACGTAATTATATATCCACATCACGGAATGGAGTTTTGACATTGTAATAAAGTGTTGATATAATATAAAGATATGTTCACATTATGTTATACACTTTTTATACCACGTAATAAAGCACTGACATAAAGGTAAGATGTGTTCTCCTCACATCATGATGCTCTCGCCGTAATATAAAGATAAATCCATATCACGTAATAATGCTTTGACATAATAGACATATACACTCTCAAAAAGGAATGGACTTTTGACTTCATGTAATGATAAGTTTAATTATAAAACACAATTTACTTGACGTGATGCAATTTTGACCTCACATATTAAAGAAATGAAATAATATAAAGAAACATTCATTTCACGTAATTAAGTTTTAACACAATGTAAACATATTTTCACTTCACGTAATGAACTTCCGACTTCAAGTTATAAAGTGCTGACATAATGGAAGAATGTGTTTACTTCATGTAATGCAGCATTGACATGATGTAAAGATATTTTTACATCACCCCATAAAAAATTGACATAACGTAAAGATATGTTCACATCACGTTATGATAGATTGACATAATGAATGCATAGTTTTATGCTATAAGGCAGTGATGGCGTTCCATACATACATATGCAAAGCTACCGGATGACGAGAACATTAGATATGCATATAAAGATTAACAGATAAGCATGATAAGTACATGCCCCACATGGTACGTACATGATCACACTTTCGCTTTTCAAGTTCACCTGCAATAAATTTACCTTGAAATTTAAATTACTGCGATTCCAACTGGGTTTTACTTTCATTATTATATCTTTTGATGTTTCAAAAATATTATTTTCATCAATACGATAATTTAAATCAAGTACATATGTCATCTTCACAATCCGGCTTTCTGGATCAGTAGATGTCAACAACGTCTGACCGTCTTCTCTGAACTTTGATATCAATTTTTCGAATTCCGATCCCGATCGATCACATTCTCCGAATTCAGCTCTAGATCAATACTCTTGATGACCGAGTGATAAAAAAATTTACAACAAGACTAAATTAAAGAGATGAAAAGTAAAATACAGGCCATTTGGAAGCAATTTTAATATTATTGTGGAATTTCATCTATTTAAAAGAAGAAAAAAACGTCGCTTTCTATATTATGGGGGTTGGGGGTTGGGAAAGCCCGGCTGTGCTCCGGTTTTAAGACCATGAAATGAAATACTTTTTAGTCTCCTTCTATTACAATGAATCGTTTAAGGCTTTAGTACTCTCGAAATCAAGCAATCTTTTTCAAACTGAAAGTAGCTTCATTAACATAATTAAATTTAATGGGACTTGGACAGCTAAGAAAGAAAATCACCAAACCTGCATAACAGACCAAATATCGTTTGAAAAGGGGGGTCCGTGTATCTTTTAAGGGGATATTGTCACTTTTTCCCCGTTACTAGCTTTTACAAAAGAAATTAATAACTCAGAAAATACTATGTGTGGTTCAGATCTTCCACCCCACCCCATATCTAAGTCCGTCCCTACAAATGCTACATGCATATACGTACTAATATCAGTAGGGATTCAAAGTAAGTGTTTTCAATATAATCTATCGAAAAATCTATAGGAATTTCATTTTAATTCATGCGACATATCGTTAAAATCAATAGATATGTCGACTAATATCAGATGAAATGATTACTAAAGGACATACACAACAAAGTTTGAACTTTATTGGATTCTTCCCAGGAGTTGAACAGTTCCACTAAACGAAAGACTTGTGTGCAATACTTTTAATGTCTATATATAGTTTTGTACACCTCTTCTTAAATAAATTTGAATAAAAAATATCTAGAATTTATGTTAAGTAAGGATGTATTCGCTATGACAAAAGAATTGACCTATAGGAGAAAACAATTTCCCGGAAAAAGTGACATTTAAAAATGAATCTTCGTTTGTTGTTTTCTACCGTATATATGTCTAAATTTTTCAAATTTGTATTTTATACCTAATATTTATTATTTACAACTTTACAATTTACCTCCAAAGTTGGCCAAAACACCATTCCGTCCGTTAAAGCGTTGATTTTTGCATGTATTTTGGCCTAGAAGTCCTTCAGGGCAGGCCTGCCCCTAAATAAAACTGTGATATTTTGATAGGTTGGGATATAAAGAATAATTTAAGATAGGAATTTTTTAGGGGCACCCCTGCCCTAGGGTCGAAATTCACAAAAAACCTACAAAAAATAAGGAAACCTGATTTTGATAATCTGCTTCAAATTTATACCTCTTATTAATAGAGTCAGACTAGCTCAGTTTTTTACAACGTGGAAACTTTCTTTTTAAGGTCGGGGGTTCGAATCCACCTGGTACCACACTTTTTAAAGTTTTTATTTTTCGCCTTTTCAAAGACTATTTTTATTTTTTTTTTTATAGACTTGTGCATTTTCTTTCAATTATTTATCCTTTTTGCATGCCTATTCTTGATATAAGAAACACTAAAGAGAGATCAGATCGTAACAATCCAATGTAAAGTTGTCAGTCAGGCGGAACAATATAAGCACACTTTCTCCGGGGACACAAATAGCACACTTTGTGTTACTTGATACAGGTATTCTTGGCTGCGTTGAGCTGCGATGAATTTCATTAGTATATTCCCTAGAATTTAATCACATTGACTTTGGCTACATATTTCAGTAACTGATTTCCTTGGATTTCATTTAGGCCTGTATAATTTGCACACATTAATGGCTTGTTTTATTATATCCACGGATAAATAGCCTAGACATAAAGTATAAAATTTCAGAGAGAGTAGACGTTACCATTATGCACAATGAGAAGTAAAGAAAAATATCAATTATTACATTTGGAGATAACAAACTCAGAAAATCAATGAAAGGGTTCCTCCTATCTCTACTCACTGAAATAAAGATTTAGGAAAAACAAATTGTTATATGTATTCAGCCTAATGTCATTAATCAGAACGGAAATCGACAAGCTTTTTGTAGAGAATAAAACCAAGCCCGGTCCTATAGGTCAGATCCCTATTTATAATGAAGTGATCCTTTCTGTCGATTTTTCTTTGAATAATGTGAGAATTTTCCCCATATGATATCTCTTCAAATCCCCTGGTAACTTATGCTAATTTTTTTGGTCTAAGAACATGTAATGGTGCTATAATTTTAAATTTAGAATATATTTTTAAAATATCAGAGGATAAGGTATACGTTGCGTAATATGTCCTTAAGATATTATTCATTGTGAGTCTGGAGATACTGAACTTCGACTTGAAACATAGAAATGAATTATGAATTACCCTGGTATGGCTTCGCCCCCCTGAGAGCTCTTGGATTCTAGAGATTTTGTAGTGTAAAAATGAGGTCTGCCGAGTAGAAATTTTTATATTTTTCGACGAAACTATGACTTACGCTAACTTTGACAATTGGAAGGGGGGGCTTAAATCCACCGCTGCAACCGGAATTCTTAAAACGTGTGAAAAAAGGGGGGCTTCCCCTCCTGAAGCTACATGCCTGCATATTTTCATATTTTAACTAATTTGTATAAATTCATTATACATACAAGACGAATTAATTTTACTCATGTATGCTCCCTGGAATGCTTTACGAATAATATTTTCCCTTGCTGACAAACATATAAACGGGATGGAGGTCTAAATGTACTCACTATGATAGCAAATCATCTATGGGGGTAAGGTATATTTATCACTGTCAAAAACAACAATAAGATCAATGCTCTCGCAGCTGTTGGCTAAGTAAGACAAGACTTCCAGCACGTTTGATATTTCGCCTTTTGTTACTTTTTTGTGAGTTTTTGAGGTATTAAATCGTATAATCTTTGCATCAAACCACCAGTATTGTTACAGTGCCTAGCACCTGTGGTGTGTATTTTATGGGAGCAAATTAACTTATACAAAATACATGTAGCTAGGCGGTCCTGTACAAGGGAAAGTGTAAGTAAAATAAATATAAGATCAAAATATTATAAAATGATTTTTTAATGATGATTTTTGGTAAGATTTCTTGTTTAGGAATTCGTCTTACCTTGTAACTGTTAACTGGTCTCCCGTGTCTGTCCAACAAAGTCAGTTTGTTCAATAAAGATTGTCACAGCTGTCGAATGTTTTGGTTCAACAACTGAATTAATAAAACATTTTTTTCCCCTATTTATATTTGTAGACTTTCTGTGGGTTCCTATACTTTTTTTTCACGAATCCCCGTTTTCTCTTGTGTTAGGTCCACAGGCGTGACACATTGTACGAGATCAACAGAAATTGAATTCAATTTTGTACAGGTGTATAGAACTAGATGATTGGAATTCTATATGAGCTTCGTATTAACTGAAAAGTTCATTTCAGATTTTTCTTAATCCCCCACACATTAGAGAAAAGGACGAAAATTTGACATTTCAAATCATTTGTTGTGCAAAATAATGCAGGATAAAAAGGGGGAATTTAATTATTTTGAGACTGGATTTTTCTGAACTTTGACCTGAGAAAATGATCAGTTACATAAAAAATATATACCAAATATGAGTG
>NW_026939151.1:0-8846 GCF_032062105.1 Saccostrea cuccullata | reverse complement strand
ACAACTTTTAAGTTTACAAGATTTTAAGCTACCCATATTATACAATTAGACTACTTTTTCAAAGTTATGAGAAATTCTTTACAAAAATATAAATGCAAAAGATAAATGTTAGGGTACACTTTTAAAAATATGTAACAAAAAAAAAAAATAAATAAATAAAAGTTACAATTGTATCTCATTGAAACTTTACCTTCAAGTTTGTGTGTTTCTATGTTGATTGACTAACTGTGTATTTCCAAAGGAAGAGCAGCCAGGCTTCACTTCATAGAGAATGGATTATAGATGGTTAGGAACAAAACATATCTTCCAGGTTGAGGACTGTATAGAAAAATAAATTCCATTTTTGTTATTATGATTTAAATTACATGAGACAATGCCTCTTATAAATGTAATGCAAAATAATATCTCTTATATATTTGGATACCTATACTCTAATAATATTAAATGTCATTTGTAAAATGTATTTTTTAAGACAGATTTATTTGAGGAGCGACTTTAAATGATGACATGAATAGCGGGCCATACTTTAAGCACATGACAAAAAACATTCTCTCAAATTACACAGAAATGGGTTATTTAGCATAGCTAACATTAAACATATAGGTGAGTGATAACATAATCACAATCATAAACAATGTGAAACAACTTTAAAAGACCTACACTGTGGATTACAAGCCTTTTTCACTGGGGTAAAATCTTGCTCGAAATTCGTCATGGCCGCCCGAAACCCCGAACCCGACTGTATAAAAGATGAAGTCATACATTCCATGTTGATGACTGTAGAATAAAAGCATTTTTTTAATATGACAGAGTACTGCATGAAACAATGCATGTTTAAATACAACATGTACAATGTCAAAAAAAATCATGAAAATATTTGTGTTTAGACTCAAAACAAATTGTTTTTAACATTAACTCGAGATAAGAAAAGTTCATCATGTTATTTATAGATAATAAACAAGCACAACTAATGTATTAATATCACAAAATAAAATGATTATCAAATTAATTATTTAGACACTAAAAGACCTTTTATTAACAGCAGATTCAATTTTGGTTTAATAGCTATCAGTAATGCATACAGAAAAATACATTTTTATTTTTTTACATCATCACAGTACAACATGTAGTCCTTCATTTTTTTTTTTTTTTTGAAAAGCTTAAGAAACAAAAGTGAAAATGAAAATATATGTATAGCATATATCACACATATTTAGAATCAAAACAAAAAGTAAATGACTTAGAATTAATCTTTTGTAAATTCCTCCTTTTCTCTTATTAGATTCCTAATTAATATCTCTTTGATCACCATTTAGTAAGTCTGAATTCCATGGGTAACATACATAATGAATTATGAAATTATATCATGATTTATATGAATGTAAGTTAGAGACAACATATCACATACATGTAAGTATTACACAGTCATTAAATTAACCATATAATCATGCTTAAATGCAAAGATGACCTTCATAGGGAATGTAAACAATTAAAAAAAAAACAAGACAAACTTACCAGAGATATCCAAATATATGCCCAATAAGCCTATCCATTAAATAATCCAGTGATTGATTACATCTCAGCTGATCCTGAAAAAAATCATACAATTCAGTGATACACAATTAACCTCATTTAACAATGTAAGTAAAGCAAAGTAATTTACAGACAAAAGGGATAGAAATGTAAAAGATACCATGTATTTTACCAAAATTTAGTGAACATTTTTCTGATTGAAATTCAATCATAGAATGACCCATCATAGAATTATTAAATGCACTCTGAGTTACATGCAGGCTAAACAACTGTAAATCACATGAAATGAGGATAAATATAGTATTTACATTCAAAACAGAACTTTACATAATCATGGTTAAATACAAAGATGACCTTCATATAGGAAATGTAAACAAAAATAAGACAAACTTACCTGTAGAATATGTCTGTCAGAAAGGAGATTTCAAAAATGAACACGCTCTCAACATTCACATGACAAGAATGCATCAGGATGTTTACTTCCGTGGTCATGGAAAAATTGAGCTTTATACAAGGAAAGCTTCACAGTAGGAAAATCATCAAAGTAAACAAAAGATAGTCTTACATTTTTTGAAAATCTAAGTTGACTTCTTAGAAACAAAAGTGAAAATGAAACTTTAATTTTACAAGTGTATGACGTCATAATGCATAGGGTAGCTCGCTGACATGGATGACGTCACAATGCATAGGTAAGTTTTTTTTTTTTTTGCACACGGCCCTAAACAAACTTGGCTCGCTGCCAAGTATTTACCTGTGTAGTCAGCATATTTTTTTTTTTGCACACGGTCCCCTGACTTGAATCGCTGCCAAGTATTTACCTGTGTAGCCAGCATATTTTTTGCACACGGCTCTAAACAAAAACTTGGCTCGCTGCCAAGTATTTACCTGTGTAGTCAGCATATTTTTTGCACAAGGCTCTAAACAAACTTGGCTCGCTGCCAAGTATTTTACCTGTATAGTCAGCATATTTTTTGCACAAGGCTCTAAACAAACTTGGCTCGCTGCCAAGTATTTTACCTGTATAGTCAGCATAAACAAAAAAAACGTAGTACCTACGTACCCATGTAAAAAAAAAAACACAATGTAAGCGCCCCGTATTTAAGGGAATAGGTAGGGGGTTAGGGCTAAGGGGGTTAGGGTTGGGGTTAGGGTTAGTTAGGGCTAGGGGGTTAGGGCTAAGGGGGTTAGGGTTAGTTAGGGTTAGGGTTAGTTAGGGCTAGGGTTAGTTAGGGTTAGGGGACTAGGGTTAGTTAGGGTTAGGGTTAGGGGTAGTTAGGGTTAGGGTTAGGTTAGGGTTAGGGTTAGGGGGCTAGGGGTTAGGGTTAGCACTCCACTCAGTTGACCCATTTTTGAACCTCATTTACATAAAAAGTGCACTCAGTTGAACCCCCCGGTTAGACCCGTGAACCCCCTAGCGGGACCCCTTATACTACTCACGGTTTCTTGAATTCGCGGTATTGGTATATGATAGAAGTTTCCTCCCTTATGTATACCTATTGAAAACTTATTCACTGTTTCTTTAATTCACGGATCCATTAACACCGTGAATATAGCGAATATTAACACCGCGAGTTATTTCCCCCTATACAGTAAACTGTTTGTGAGATCCGGGCCTGTAAGAAGTATGTCATTCAACGGTACTCTTCCGTACTTAGCTGAAGAGTCGAATGCGGCACACAGTTGATTTGGCTGGTAGACTCCAAATGGTAGACTCCAAATATTGGTAGATACCAGCGCTCACTGTCATGTGGGATTACTGGCGCTTTTTGGCATGTGCATTGTCAAAGATACCACTCATAAATTCGAAGAAGTGTTCTCTCTTCACAGGGTCAAGTCTCAGGCTTGACTCGAGTGTTTTGGCTCTTTGTATAGCTTGGGGATTTGTTATTAGGTATCTTGAAGTTCCGATTGCGAAATGGAAGGGGTGCTGACCAATTACCGTCTTCATTCATGTGCAATCCATTATTCATGATCTTAAGAAATGTTCTGTCATCTGTGGACAGTCCAGGCTTGTCAGATTCTGTCCTAAGAAATATGTCTTTTTTGAGTTTAACAAAGTGAAACAGCATGGTTTCACTTTCTTTGCCCTGTTGACTTTTTTCAAAGGTGTGGTCTGTCCGCTCCCCACCATGCGATGTCTGTCCTCTGCTCTGTTCTGAAACTGCATGAAGGGCTGTCGGATGATTTTTGGCCTTGAAAATGTCACATGAAACGACAATGGAACAGTTTACTGCCACGTGAAAGCCTGCACAACACTTAAAACATATTCCTTTATCCTTAACTATCTTTCTTCTTATTGCAATTGGTTTTGCACGAAACGATCTGCATTTGTTGAGCGGGTGCCCTGTGTTGTGTATAGGGCATACCGTCCCCGGTGAGCCTGAAACTTGAAGATCCGTTTTATGTGATGTCACTCTAAATCCAGGTTTTTCCGGTGGCTTCTGTCGTGAAGCAGGTGGACTGGTAGTTGTTAATTCATACTGGAGTGTTGAGTTGTTTCTAATTTTGCTTGTTCTCTAACAAAGTCGCAGAATGCAGAAAATGGAGGATGTAATGTATTATGCCTCTTGTTTTACTGAGGTGCTGTTGTTGTCCACTGTTCTTGTAGCATATATGGCAGTTTACATACTATTTGGCCAATCCCGATAGTTTGTCAAAATACGAAAACATAGACGCGTACAGGTCCTCCTTCAACGCTTCAATTTCTGCAAGGATGTCGGAGAAGTCATACAGTTTCATAAAGTCTTTGTAAGTTTTGGAAAGGACGCTAATTTATTTTTCAAGGCGCTGTCAATCATTTCTGGTCTGCCTTATCGTTCCCAGTTTCGTTTGAGTCCGAGAGCTGGGTTTCGTGTATGGGCTTTCGCGCAGACTAAGTACGTACATTAAGTTATGCCTCCGGTGTTTTTCACAAGCATAACAATTTCATCGGTGGCGATTGCTCCAATTTTTTGAACAACATTCTTTAAACTTGATTTCAAAGACACACATCTGTCTTATCTGTAATACGCAGCTATGAAAGAAAGAATAGCTGTCCAGAATGCTGCTATTGGAAAGGAAAACGCAGAGTTGGACCTTATCCTTGAATTTTTTTTATCTTTCGCGTTTAACGGACTATGGTGTCGACAGTGAATATAAATTTCGTCTTTTTAGAAGCAAGTTGAATGTAAAAACAATTTATTTTGTCTGCAGTCGCCCGTATCTAAAAAATATTTTTGCACAATTACGGAGATGCTGTGGAGTTAAGCCCTCTCCAGAAAACATCAGATAAAAAAATCGGAGAGGGCTACATTATTCCAACTATAAAAAGCCCTAGCCCTAAAAGTTTGCAGTGTAGGATTTTTCCTTTCGGAATTCCAAAAGCACCTTCAAAATAATAAATTTAAATGAATTATACAATTGATTAATCATAATGTAAGTTAAAAATTATTCCAAAAAATTATGAGGAGAATTGAATCTATAGAAATGTACTTATTTAATTATGATGCCTACTTTATTATGATGACTATATGTGAAAGATACGTACCGGTATAACATCCTCTCTAATTATTTCCAAAAATAAGCCCAATGTTGCTTTTTAAAACATATGTTGCGATAAGTATGAACCAGTAACTAACTGGTGGACGTTTTCTTTTTTAACTTACCAGGCAAACACGGATTTGTCCGTTTTTTTCTGAATGCAGCTTTTGAATTAAATGTTGTTCAATAGGCTTCCACCCACGATTTTCATAGTTGATGTCTTTGTTGCATAAAATACATATGGCTATTCCATGCTCAATGGTCTGCCGAACATTTTCTGATATTTTTGCGTCTACAACCAACTCGCGATAGCCAATGCCGTTTCCAAGCGTTTTTAATAATACTATTGTCAACAACTTTCTCATCATGGTCTGGCTGGACGAACCGCGCCATGACCATGAGTGTTACGAAATCACAATCATCCCGACGTTTGCGTTTACTATATTTGGATATAAAAGCAAACCTCTGGCTGATGCTGATCACGAATTAAACACATTAATATTTTTACAACGGATAGAAACGGACAAAAACGGGACATTATCGCAGAAAAATAGAAAAGAGCTGACATATCGGAAAATATTTGTTAATATCGGATTCTTGGAAGTAGTACAGTGTGAGACATTATATCCAGGATTGAGGTTAAAAAAAATGGAGGTTCAGTGTAAACCAGAAAGGTAATTAGGGAGGACCGTAGCAGGAAGTCAATAAGTAGTATTAACGCGAGGATTAAAATGATGAACAAAGTTTCTTCGTTATTAATTTGATTTCATTTGATTTATGAAGAAATGAATTAATGAAGTAGACATTTTTTTTAAAGAAAAACCATTCCAACAGAATACAACAGATGACTTCGAGTATTTAACTAGATGTTGAAATATCAATTGTATTGAGTATAATAGACAATCGTGACTCTCGCTGAAAAAAGAAACATGAGAAAAATACTTTTCACTTAATTTTCTAGATGCATCATACAAATCGTTATGTATATAAAAATTTTCCGACGGAAATGACCCAATCAAAAAAAAAAATTGGATATGACGACCATCCTGTTCCGTTTTCAGGACGGTCTTTAGTGTTCCGCCATTTGACCAGCAGTATTCAAGGTGACAGCATGGTTACTTCTTGCTGTAAGTTATCTTTAGAAAATGGACGCTTCGTGGAGTGGAGGTATACACGACGAAAAACAACGAATACAGAGTAGATCTGCGCGAATGGGAATCGGATCAATATTCCAGCAGCAGGGGAACTAGTTTAAAACTAGACAATTTTTAAACATGAAAAATGGCTAAAGACATGATTGATAATACTTTCAACAAGAAGGAAGAGTTAAATTACCACATTGGATGTAACATGTTTTGTACAATTAAAAAGGACAATCCATGTGTAGACATTCATCAGTACTGGCAGCCAGTAGGCCAAGAAACACTCGCTCCAACGAAAAAGAGTACCACAAGTTGAAGTCTCGTGTGACTGAGATAGAGAAAGCTATTCCTCAATTCGATTCACTCGTTCCATGTTTCATGCTCGATGATCATTTGAATCAATTAGGCCTGCTCCAGTGCCCTACCTGTAACCCGCTGGATTATACGAAAAGCAACGGTGTAGGGAAAAACTTCTTTAAGAACAATAATTAGCATAAATATTGCAATACTATTATATATATTACTAGAATTATTTGTATGTCTTATTCGCTCTACTGGTCAGAGACCAGAAGAGCTTATGCGATGGTAAGGTGTCCGTCTGTCTAGCTGTCTTTCTGCAAAAACATTTTCAAAACGCTACACCTCCTACAGTTTTAGGCTGACTTCGATCATCAGGACTTGAGTAACTGTTGTTGAACTAGAGTAACATCGAACCCGATATAGTTTAACTGGATGGACGTAATTTTTATACCATAGTTCTACCAACGGAAACACGAGGGTAGAACTATGGTAAAAAAAATTTGATCACTCCAGTTAAACTTTATCGGGTTCGATGTTACTGTAGTTCAACAACAGATACTCAAGTTCATGATCGAAGTCAGCAATTGTCTGATTTCAATTTAACTTAGCACACAAGAAGACTACACTTAGATAACAAATTTAGTTCATCGGTTTTTGATTTCGATGAACAGTGTTTCCATTATTATTAAAACAGAATTTTCTGTGAAATCCCTTTAAAATGCTACTCCTCCTACAGTTTTGGCCTGATTTCAAAATAACTTGGCACACAATTAGACAACACTAAGGTAATTAATGAAATGCATTGTTTTTTTATTTCAATGAACGGTGTTGTCATGAACTAAAAATAGAATCTCTGTGATGTTTCTTTAAAACATTACTCCTACTACAGATTTTGTGTGATGACTAGGACTTTTCTCTTTTGTTATAAGTACGAACCAGTAGAGCTACAGTCTTGACAGAGACTTCTGGTCAGTATTGTTTCCCTTTCATTCTGAATCGTTTTGCAGTAAAATCTTTGTCAATATGTCACATATGATAAATATGTTTAACAATAACACTGGTCATACAACAAAAAGGAATCATGTTTAACTACTTTTATAGACATATAATTGATTAAAACTACATTTTACACCACAAGAGCATATAATGTGTAATGATCTTCTAATTATTGCTCTTTAAGAATTTTTACCCTACACCATTCAGAATGAGTAAACCCCCGCATTTCGTAGAGTAGCGGGAAAACATTGTATGATAGGAACGTATTTTATTGGAAATGCATGTATATGGTAGGCGTGGCCAAACGAAGGCCAATGAGGAGGTGTTTTTGTGAGATGTTGGTTCATTCTTAGCCAGTGCTTAAACATATCTAAACAAGACTTTCACAACATCAGAGTTTTTATAAGAAACGAACAGTTATGACCTATTCCTACAAGTTTTGAATCTATTGCGTGTGTCTTGTGTTTCAGGCCCCTTGGTCGGGAAGGGGGGGGGGGGGTTAAAAAGTCTAAAAATAAATTAATGATTTGAAATCTGCTCTTTGGTATTAATAAATCATTTATGGTAAAATAAAATATATGATAAAGGGGGGGGGGGTTAAAAAGTCCGAAAATAAAGTAATGATTTGAAATCTGCTCTTTGGTATTAATAAATCATTTATGATAAAATAAAATATATGATAAGGGGGGGGGGGGGGTACATAGTCTGAAAATAAATTACTGCTTTGAAATCTGTTCTTTGGTATTAATAAATCATTTATGATAAAATAAAATTTATGATAAAATTTTTAAAATTTTGAAATATGTGGTTCCTGTGGGGTCGGATGCACAACTGGTTTCAAAGTGGAAATGCATTTTCCCTTTGTTACTTTGATCTACCTCTGGGTTTTTAAATAACTAGAGTAAGCTTGCTAAGTGTATAATTATGATAAGCAACGGTGCCTGTTTTAAAACTGTGAATTTCATGGCCTCTGGTTTAAAACACAAACCAAATTCCATTGTTTGAAAGTTGTTACATGATACTCAGGCGACCTATTCCCCATTTTCAAAAGTGAGTTATCTCCCCTCAAAATCGGAACTCTTCAACACTAGCATAACTTCCGCGGACTACATGTTACGATAATCCAACAAAATAGTGATCAACTTACACGCTGTATTTAAAATTTTAAAAGAAGGAAACGGTTTGCATTTTTTTAGATAATAAATTATGTTATAAAGGGTCTGTTAGCCCCCCCTTTCTAGAAAGCTATACGAATTAGCCAGGCACGTAGCATCGTCTTTAAAAGGGGGGGGTTAGCCAAAGAAATATTTTTTTCTTACCTGGAAAAGTTGGCAAGCAAAGAAAAACCTTGCCCAA
>NW_026939150.1:0-87296 GCF_032062105.1 Saccostrea cuccullata | reverse complement strand
TGGTCATTGACATGTCCAAAAAGCTTGATGAAGAAAGCCGATTGTATGACACAGATCGTCATGACCCAACAGGATCCTTATTTCACTCATGGACTTACGGAGGTGAATTACATATCGATACTACATTTATCATCTCCCGGTCTTATACAATTACATATATTATAAAATTTCATCAGATTCAGATTCTTCGAGGCCTTTTTTTATATTTGTAAAATCATGACTTCTTCTCCTAGGTATACTTTTTATATGTCTGTTTTTTGTATTTATGAAATACGTATTTTGCATCTAAACCCTTAAATATTTGTTTAATCTATGTTATAAATGACACAAACCATTCAACTGGAAATCACTTTGACTGGTCGCAGGCATATTGGGTTCAGAGTTATAGTATAAATAGTCTTCCCTTTAAAAGCATATTGATAATTTGTACTAGGAATTTCAACGAATTTTTGAATATTCATTCGATGAGTTGTAATTCGAATATAAATTTATAATTCAAATACTCGTTTTTAAGTATACAAGCTTTAAAAAGAGAGAAAAACCTGTCAAGTTTTCTAAGAAAATATCAAGTTTGTACAAAATCTTTTTAAAAAAAAACTCCTCTAGAATTACCTTAAAGGTGTGAAGAGTGTATCTCTTAGAATAATTTATTTATTTGTTCACTTAATTAGTGGTATAATAGATTCCAGTACTTACAGTCAGCTTGTATTGTTGTAAAGACACAGTTTAACAGTAAACACACAGACCCATTGTTTTAATAAATATCATTAAAATCATTATCAGGAATTTATAGTTAGCAAAAAGTATTTGCTTGTAATATTTCACTGCAAGATAATTGTTCTGATTGGTTTAAATTTGTAGGAATTGTCAATATCAGTGTAGACTTAAGTAAGACGATCAATTAATCTGGAATATACTAAAGAATCTTTTGAATTTTCAAAAAACAATCATTATACATTTTGGATGGTTTGAACATATTTTATTGTTAGGATGTTACAACAAAAGGATTGGACACAAGTACTTAATACTTAGAACGTCCTCTCCTCTACATTTTGGATGTATACTATTCAATAATTTTTTCAAAAATATATAATTGCAATGCATTTACCGAACTCTACATTAGTTTTTATTCCAAGATAATGGCATAAATCCTATACTACAGGAGATTGAAAATATGTATTTTATAATGCAAGATGTACTTATTCGAATACTCATATCGAATATTCGAATATCGATTATTGACAATTTTGACATCCCTAATAAAATTATTGATTAAGCAATATAGCACTATTTACTAATTGCATCACTTACTAAGGATATCCGATCCTCAGCCAGGAAGTATAACTCCAAAAATTGATATTTAATTTGAAATCAAAATAAAGGTTGAAATTGATTTTTTTCATGCAACAATTTTCATTTCATTCATCTTTATAAGATTCAAGGTTTCTGGAAGTCTATTAAAAGGTCTTATAAAAGTTGACATTTGTTCCCTATAAAAAGAAGAAAATTAATATAGTTTTAGAGAAATAAGATTTTCTTGAATCCAGCCTTAGATACCAGTGCTTATTAACATGAAATGAAATAAGAAGTGATGTTGTGGTGTCTTGCAATGATAGCAAAAGCCTTTTACACTATGTATTATAGAATATTTGACGGAAATAGAAGACAAAAAATACCAAATAAGTATAACAATCATGACAATTTTTCTGAATGCCTGGATACTTATTGTTTTTTTATCCTAAAATATATTTATTGATCAATTTGCTATTAGAAAAGGCATGGCTGATACTCCTATTCGCTTTTTCTGCATAAAATATTGGAGATTTTGCAATTTTCCCTATATTTCCCTATAAAATATGATTAACTTAAATCCTTTACTTACAAGAGATACTGTGGACAAATTTACATAACTTTGTGGATTCAGAACTACTTTTATAAGTATTTTTGATTACTTAACTGCTAAATTAATAAACCTGAGGATCGGACTACCTTAAGTACGAAATAAGATGAAAATAGTTCTATTCACATAATCTGCAGTAAATCGGTTTTGTTATTATATTTTTGAAAGATCCTAAATATTCATAATGATAATTAATAAATTATATTTTGATATAAATATATGTACAGACTAATCAATTCTAATTGATTTTTGATTTTTAATGAAAATATCTTGATAAATAAAGAAAAGAAATACATGTTTATTGCAAAACACTATACCTTTTCCCAATTGACCACATTTTTAGATTGATCATCAATTTTAAAAGCATAATGAAAATTGATTATATTCAAACGAGTATTATTCCTCTTATGTAATTATCAACACTTAGTTTATCTCTAACATTAAATCTTATTTTATTCATTTCAAAATAACATATTCCTGTGATTATCCTTTTCAACGTGATCACGTGAATGCAGGGGGTAACAAGGAAATATAAAAAAAATCTGGTGATTGCTTGTCTTCTTCATTTCAAGCCAGTAAGAGAAAGTAACTTTATAAATTTGATTCTTTAAAATAAATAATTCATATTAAATTCATTGCAAGTTTGTTTTAATATTTCCTATCTTTATCTCTAGAATACTTCCATTTTTGGTTGCAAACTATAAATACATACTGCAATGATGGAATGACACAAAGTGATCCGAAAGACACAACAGAAATCAAAGACTCCACGGCGAATGCAAATTTACAGCCGATTATTCTTATTGCCTCCCATAAAGACAAGCTGGTAAGAACAATTTGCACTTCGTGTTACTTTTAATAAATGTCCATGCGTGTAGCGTTATTTTCTTTTGAACCAACTTGATGATGGAAACCTCAAATGCAGCTGATAAATGTTTATTTCTACAAAGAAAGAAATTCAAACCTGATGATGGAAAAGTTTCAGTCACTTTTTTAGCTCACCTGAGATATTAAATTGTTAAAATCATGACCCCCGGGGGTAGGGCGGGGCCACAATAGGGAATCCAACTTTTACATAGAAATATATAGAACAAATCTTTAAAAATCTTCTTCTCGAGAACGACTGGGCCTCAAAAGCTGAAACTTATATGGAAGCATCCTTGGGTAGTGTAGATATTAAATTGTTAAAATCATGACCCCTGGGGGTAGGGCGGGGCCACAATAGGGAATCCAAGTTTTACCTAGAAATTTATAGAATAAATCTTTAAAAATCTTCTTCTCAAGAACCACTGGGCCAGGAAAGTTGAAACTTATGTGGAAGCATCCTTGGGTAGTGTAGATATTAAATTGTTAAAATCATGACCCCCGGGGGTAGGGCTGGGCCACAATAGGGAATCCAAATTTTATATAGAAATATATAGAACAAATCATTTAAAAAAATCTTCTTCTCAATAACCACTAGGCCAGGAAAGCTGAAACTTAAGTGGAAGCATCCTTTGGTAGTGTATATATTAAATTGTTAAAATCATGACCCCCGGGGGTAGGGCGGGGCCACAATAGGGAATCCAAGTTTTACATAGAAATATATAGAACAAATCTTTAAAAAATATTCTTCTCAAGAACCACTGGGCCAGGAAAGCTGAAACTTATGTTGAAGCATCCTTGGGTAGTGTAAATATTAAATTATAAAAATCATGACCCCCGAGGTTAGGGCGGGGCCACAATAGGGAATCCAAGTTTTACATAGAAATATATAAACAAATCTTTGAAAATCTCATTCTCAAGAACCACTGGGCCAGGAAAGCTGAAACTTATGTGGGAGCATCCTTTGGTAGTGTACATATAAAATTGTCAAAATAATGACCCTCGGGCATAGGGCGGGGCCACAATGGGGAATCCAAGTTTTACATAGAAATATATATAGAACAAATCTTTTAAAAAGATCTGCATCACCCAAGTTACTCAGGTGAGCGATGTGGCCCATGGGCCTCTTGTTTTTAAATAAAGAATTATGTTAGGTTCCCTGCCCCCCTTTGACCCTGAGGGGTGGGACTAAAACTAATAAAATTAGTGCAATCTGAGCATGAGTGCCTCTTCCAACATTGTGAATTTTATGGCCACAGGGTCAGGGGTTCTGGTGTTAGGGCGTGGCTCAATTGATATGTAGTGAAAATACATTAAAACTTTGAAAATCTTCTTCTATGTTCCTGGGTATTAAATAAACTAAATAAGTACAAAGTTATGATAAGCAAGAGTCCCTCAACCACATTTGTGAATTTCATGGCCCCTGTGTCAGGGGGTTTGCCATTTGGTGAAAAGGGGTGGCTCTTTTGATAATGCATTGGAAATACATTAATTCTTTAAAAATCTTATCCTTTGCTCCTAGGTATTATGCTAATGATCCATGTATATATATTTATGATGAAAAAAGGTGCATCTAAAACAAGTGGTTAATTTCGTGCCCGCCAGAGTGAGAGGTATCAGGTGGGGGGGGGGGGGGTAGTTACATAGTCTGAAAATAAATTAATGCTTTGACATCTGCTCTTTGATATTAATCAACCATTTTCTGATAAAATTTCCAAAATTTTGAAATATGTGGCCCCAGGGTCTACGGTACCTTTGGGATGGGGTGCACAACTGGTTATAAAGTGGAAGTGCATTTTCTCTGTTACTCTGATCTACGTCTGGGTATGAAGTAAATAGATTAAGCATGCTTATTTTATAATTATAATAAGCAATAATGCCACTTTCAAAATTGTGAATTTCATGGCCTCTGGTTTAAACATGAACCAAATTCAATTGTTGGAAAGTTGTTACACGATACTCAGGTGACCTATAAGGCCCGTGGGCCCCATGTTGATAAGCAAGGGTGCCTTTTCCAAAATTGTGAAATGTGTGGACCAAGAGTCAGTGTGGTGGTAGCACTATACTGATTATTGCTGAATATTACTTATTAGTCGAAATACATTTTTCCTTCCCCTATTCTGTCTATGGGTATAAGTAACCAAACTAAACATGCTTAGTGTATTGTTATGATAAGCAATGGTGTCTCTCAAAATTGTGAAAGCCATGACATCTAGTTTAAAACATGAACCAAAGTCAGTCGTTGTAAATTTGTTGCATGATGCTCAGGTGACCTATAAGGCCCATGGGCTTCTTGTTATTAAAGTACTCTAAGCATATGACTCATTTACAGTGTTTACTTATAAAGAAGTATATGGAGATAACGAAAAGCTATACAAATACAGCTTTCAGACATGATATTCATAGTCTTTCTTTTATTTTGTTGTATTCATAAATGAATCAAATAATGTACTGATTTTAATTGTTTTTGTAAGCCTGATTATCATAATATGTGACCAAAGTTGTAAAATGAACAAAGGGAAATAATAGGGAAAACTAATTTTTGATATTCGATAATTATAGAAGCTATGTAATTCATGTTTAATCATATTAAAATATAATCTCGAAATGTAACATTATTAAATTACCTTCGTTGGTTTTTTAATACATTTATTAATTTCCTTATTATTAAGCAGGTCAGAACTTGTAACCCATCCGAAACATTTTACAGCCAGTTGGAAAGGTGTTTATCTAAAGAACAAACACTAAAACGGCTTATATCACCATATCGATATTTTGAAGTAGAATGCCCACCTGGAGCATTGACTCAAAGACAACAAATGACAATTGACTGTGTTAAGAAATGTATCGTAGAAACTGTACAAAATCTACAACATTGGGGGGAAAAAGTTCCTTTGAAATGGTTTGAACTTGAAAAAATTCTGAATAATGAAAAAGCTAATGGGAAAAAAGTCATATTGAAGTCACAATTCAGAAAAACAGCAAAATACCATGCAATAGATGAAGATGACCTCAATGATGTTCTTCGTTTTTTACATGAAATAGGAAAAATCTTATACTTTTCTGTAAATAAACTTAAGGACACAATTATCATAGACGTTCAGTGGTTTGTTGATGCATTCAAGTACATCATAACTGACGAAAAGCATTTTGCTCGGAAAGACAACATAAACCCACTAGTTAATACCGGGAAAATTACTGGACAATACATTAAAGAGATATGGAAAAATATACATGTCAATCCTGATGTACCTTGTGCTGATACGAAAGTAAGTATTGAGACTGATAGACATCATAATTCTTTGTGGCAATCTTACTTAAATCACAAAGATGAAATTCTGCAATATATGGACAAACTTGGCCTGATGACAAGAATTGAAGGACATGTAGGCGCTCACAATGAGGAGGAGATGTATTACATTCCGAGCATGAACCGAACCGACCTTTCTGATGACAGTAAAGATGAAATCAGAGAACAACAAAAATCAGCAATGATGTTGTACTTTTTCAAGACTTATTTACCCCATTTTTTCTTCTTTCGATTGGTGGTAAAGTGTTTAAAGAAATGGAAAGTTTGCGATGAAAATTCTTTTTATAAAAATGCTGCATTTTACAAGGCAGAAGATGCTGGCCATTATTTTGTCATCGCCGTCAGCAAAACATCCATCCAGGTACAAATTTTTACGCGTGATGAAACCGTAAATCTGGATGAAGAATGCGTCAAGAAAATCAGGCAAACAGTGGAAGAATTTATAAAGGAAATAACAGAAACCTTTCACAGGGGAATTATCTATGATATGGGTTTTTCATGCGGCGACATAAAAATTACAGATGAAGATGAAGAATTCTTTTTGAAGGAGACAGAAATTAAACGTGAAATTGGAAATTCGAATGAAATAACTTGTCCAAAACATTTTCGTGGTAAATACAAACACAAAATCGATACATGTAAAATACTTATGTGTTTGTTCGAGAGAACGTCAACTTTAATTTCAAGTGACAATTAGAACGTTTTTTCAGACCTTTAAAAATTTTATCCTATTTTGGAAAAAAAGGAATGTGCTTCTGTACATTGCACGTTATTTCCCGAGGGACAAAATGCAAAAAGACACACAATTAAAAGTTAATAAAGTATATCCTTACCATATACCTTTCTTAATTTGAAAATATTGTCTTTAACGTATTACTTTATTCTATTTTTTATATGAACGCGATAAGTATCCTCCCATATTTAGAATTGGTTTTCTTTTGTTGCTTTCAATTTTGTTAAGATATATTGGCATGGTAACCGTTACACACAGAAATCAAATTATCTTAACCCGGTTTATGTTTGTGGCTTTAGATCCCTTAATCTGATACAGTTTTAAAATATTTATATGGCTGTGTCCTATTGGTTTCATTTACTTCTATGAGTGTATATGTTACACTGTAGTGATCAGCTCATTACAGAGAATTGCATTTAAGTCATTACGTTTTTGTGATGCAGTAGTGTTGTCTAAATTGGTATGGTCATGCTCTATATAAATCATATTTCTACTAGCAAGTAACTCTAATGTATCACTTTATGAATATATTTTGAATAAATATTTTTTTGAACAGAAGCTTTAAAATAAAGTTTACAACTGTAAAAACATTAAATTCTGATTCACATACAAAATGAACATAACAAAATTTACAACTGTAAAATCATTAAATTTTGATCAACACATATGTAATAATTAAAAATGTTTACAACTGTGAAAACATTAAGTATTGATCACCATATACATCTTATACTGTAAAGCATTTTGCAAAATATTTATTTTTAGCAAAAAGAATTTCAAAATAATTTTTATTGAAAAGTCTGTTAAGGGCAATTGTTTAATAAATACATTGTATACTTTTTCCATATCCTTATCTATATATGTAATTAACATGCATTTTAAAAATATTTATCATATATTTCAAATCGATCTAGAAATACATGTTTTGGGATATATTGCTGTGCTGTGTTTTACATAATCATTAAATTCAAACTTGCTTTTCCTTTTGATTAATGATTTAAAAATGTTATACAGTAGCTAATCATAATATTATGAACAAAATGGCTTAATTACCAAATGAATCCAGTGTAATAACAAAAATCTCAGGATAATTAATCGAGAAGTAGAAATGAATCTCACTTATATCACTTGTGTCATTCCCATTTGATGTACGTGTAATTTTTCTTGATCATTCGTTGTAGAAGTGATCTGTGAAGGTTCTGTATATAATAAATGGGAATGGTGGTCCATTTTCTTTCAATTTCTTTTTCGAGGTATGCGACGTTGTTCGCAGATTTTCTCATCTATTTTGTCAACAACAACCAACAATTGTAATAATGATAACACTTGGAGATTTTGAATATGATGTTCATAATTGGAATTTAGAACAATTCTTGCACGATACACTGTCCAGTTATGGTTTTTAAAAATAAAGTCATACTGTTGGAAATGCAACAGCTGACTATAGTTCATTTTCAATGATTTTTTAATACTGTCATCGACTCTCTAGTAGATACATCCCAAATTAATTAGAATAACCCCTTGGCCACGACCGTGACTAGTGTATTGCGACATATACAAGTTTAAATTATTTACTCCATTTATCACTTCTTCAGTTATTAACAAAAGCAAAAACACAATTACACTCACCATCAACTTTACAATGCCCTTTCCTCTTGGCCCATTCTATTTTTTTAAAAACTTTTACCTCCTCTGATTCTTATGTTTTTTTTTTCTTTAAACACATCCGATTCTGTGGTATTTATTTCAAACCAGGCATCTTATCAAACTAAAATAATTCTCCCCGAAATTGTAAAAAAAAAAAAAAAATCAGTAAATTCCATCAAAGGTTTGACACGATGTGTTTAACTTATTATTTTCATCAAAAATGATCTTTTGAACGTATATTATTCGCTTTCTTCCCGCTCTAGGCTTATACTCCACCGTATCCCATTTTTGATATTTTCTAACACCAAGAACACTGAGCCTCGGTTTTGTCCAGGGCAAATTTATTTTTTTTAAATCACTCTTACATTATGTAAAAGTGTATAAGTTCGGTAGTATTCACCCACCCCATAACGTAAACGGTCGGAGTTGTTTTATCATAATAAATGTGAAATATATTAACTAAAAATGTAATAGAATTTTGGATTATTATATGATTTGATCTTTTTTTTGCGTCGAAATTAAGCAAAATGCAAAGATGCAAAATGTAAAAACAAATCTTTATTATTCGGCAATTACTGGAAGGCAGAGAAAGTCAAGTTCCATTTCTAAGAATTTAACAATTCGCCGTCAAATAAAAAGATATGACAGAAGTCCATGAACAGCCCTCAAATGAGCCGTTTCAAGCAAAAACCCCCTTATGCAATCTGACAAAATTTTACGTAACAATAGAAAAAGCGACGTCATTGTTTTGCAACAAAAACTGCAATCTTAAACCACCACGTACTGACTGTGTTTCAACTAATGTTTTAACTGCACGTGGCAGATTTGTTCAAAAAAGGAGAAGTGGTAGTGTTTGGAAAATAATTAATGCTGAAAGAAGTTTGAACCAACCCCCTTCCAATCTACAAAATAGGATTTTCGAATTTTTGACAATGGATACATTATTTTCCTTTTTTTCTTTCTTTCATATTTTTTTGTAGGTCCAATCTTTCTCTCTTGCACATAACCCTTGCTATCAATTTGCTTCCGACGCCAATGTCTCCACTTCCGAGTGTTTGTAGGGAAAAAATGTCGGTAATATCGGTAAAGTCTTATTCAGTCTGAACATTCATCAATGCTTAATGTGAAATTAACTGTACAGATATACACTGTACGTAGGCTAATCAAAATCACTCCGAGCGAGATCGTATTACTGATTATGTACGAGGGTTGTTCAAAAAGTTTGTGGACGATGTCGATCTTCGTAACACTGTAGATCACTATATTTTCGCGACACCTTAATTTCGCGAGATAGTCATTGACTCTTGATTAGCGAGACAAACTGTTAGCGAATTGTGGTTATTGCTCTATATGATCTAAAGAATACTATTATATGCGAGAATTAAATTTTCGCGAGCACACTGTCTCGCGTAATTACGCGAAAATAAAGTTCTCGCGAATAAAAAGTGATTTACAGTATTCCTCACTAGAAATTTAAAATAAGCACAATATATTCTGTAAAAATATTTGTTTTGTTGATGTGGGAAGTTTCATTCCATTCGATTGAACAGAAATCAATTTACTTCATTTTAAAATCAACATGTTTTGTACCCGCGGAGCACACTTAACGACAATGTAACGTCAAAACATAGCGTCAAGAGTTTCTAAAAAATACTATCCCTACACATTTTACACAGTATAACCCAATGCCAAATCATTTAATCCTTTTTATAATACTTGGCATTTATTTCTTAAGAATTGCCATTGTTGTATAATTTCCTTTGTTAAGGTTTTAATTTCTTTTATTACTTAACTCTGCTTTTACAGGATACGCAACTCTGGAGTGAAATGTCTTTCCTTGACGTTCTGACTTTTTAAAGTTTTGTTCAGATTTTTCAGTTAAACCGTAGCTTCACAGATTGTCCTGATCCGATACTGAGTCTCTATCACTCAGATACTGCATGTTCTATTTGTACACACATGCACAACTCGCTTTTGACATAGTTTCTTGATTCCTCCAACATTTTTATATTTTTTCAGGTTTTTTCCTGAGTAAAACACAAAACTGTACTGTTATCTGCTGTTCCGTGACCTTTTAAAACGTCATCGTTTTTGTCTTTTTTCAATAAGGACCATCTATCTTCTCAAATTGATTTCTTTTCAACAAAGCAAAATATAAAGCCATAATTGGCTAAACGAATCGATGTAACAATTCTTAATTTCAATTTCTAGGCTGTTTTTCGTTTTTGCTCAATTTTACAGAGGATATGACTACAGACATTATATAGTGTATTGTCTGTAACTTACTAAATTTTGACCTGCACCGCGATCCGATTTTTGCATATTTAAAATCTAGATAAGTTTTGAATCAATCGTAATATTTTGGAAAATTTTAATACAAATCATTTGGATTAACTGTTAAAATATTTCTACCAAATTTGAATAACATATGACGTCAAATAAAAAAGATATGACAGTTGTCCACGAACTTTTCGAACAACCCTCGTAAAAACAAAATGATTTTATAAATGTCGTAAATTCACACAATATCCGTGTAAAATACATTGCATTAAAAACTTCCGATGTCATATCTATAAGTATCAATAGATAACAGTTTCGACTTAATTCTAAAACAGTTAAAAGAAAATAAAGAATATTCAATGTTTTGAAGTTGAATATGGAATTCATTTCACGAGTAGAACAAGTTTTTTTTCGTTTTATTTTCACGAGTGCGAAGCATTTCACTGTTGAATATGTAATAAAGAAATACTTGCCGATTCCGGAAATCAAGAAACTATATGATATATTTGAACACATAAAGAAAAATTCACTGACACATAACGGTATGTGAAATATGTCAATAGATTTTTGAAATCTATCAAATAGTTTTCCGATATCTATACCCCCCTTCTCATAAATTGTGAAATTTCTAATTTGATCGCACTGTCGATCTGTTCGGCTGTCCAGCTGTCCATCACTTTGTCGTAAACACTTAAATTTTTTTTGTTTTTGTTTTTCCTTTAATATTGCCGGGGTACACTTCATGTATGTATGTGTCTCAATAATTTTTATGATTTGATATGTACCACCTAGACTTCAGAGTTTGTCATATATTGAAAATCCTTCACATATCCTGTTCTGCAGGCAAATTGTTTGCATGAATTTAAATACAGTGAAGCTAGCCACATACATTTGTCCACTGATACAAGTAACAGGCCCCACAATGGGTGACAATTTTGGTAATATTTTGAAACGTACATCTCCTAAACTTAAGAAGAAAGCTTCTGATAATGTAATATTCTCCTAATTGGAATATAACATTGTTTTCACAAAAGTCAGATTTCCTGTTCCAGTGATGGCCCTATGGCCATAGCAAGTGAAACACACAACAACTCAAATCCTTTCTGTAGTATTTTATTAATGATGCAATCTTGGACACCGTTGTTTTTATTTATACTCTGATAAATGTTTATTTTTTTGTGACACATTATCTAATACTTTCAGTTTATAACATGTACATACTAACAAAACCACAGATTCTATAGGATTGTATTGTAATAGGCCATCTTTAAACCTTTCATACTGTCTATAAGGATCAGGGAACTTCTCGCTGATCTGACAAATACAGCAGCTAGGAATAACTCTTTGGTCCCCGATGCTCAGTTTTCCATTATGCTAAAGTAGAAATTGTCTATATGCAGTATGCCTGTTGGCTTGGTTTCTGTCCTCATCATCCGGCATGGCCAATATATCCTGTCGATATAGTTGTGCCAAAGTAAGAAATGCCTCATCCAACATTAGAACATTAAAATCCTGAATAATAATAATAATTGTAAAACATTGAAAAGTCTCATGGCCCACAATGCTGACCTGAGTAGCTTTGCTCTTCAACACATTTACCCCCGTCATACTTATTGTAGCCCCACCCTATCTCTGGGTGGATAAGGATTTGAACAATCTTGAATCTTAGATCTGCCGTACACTACCTACGGAAGCTTCCGAATAAATTTCAGCTTTTTTGGTCCATTTTGGGGAAAAAAAAAGATTTTTTCTATACATTTCAATTTAGAAATTTAATTTTCTATTGTAGTTCAACCTTTCCCCAAGGATCGTGATTTGTTATTTAGAATCTACTCTATTCATTATGATTCCTTGCAAATTTTAGTTCTTCTGGTCCAGCGATTTTTGCTTTTTTTTTAATGACCCCACTAGATGTTTGTTCTTTTTTTAATTACATGTATTTACCTTTGTGAAGGGACTCTATCTTTAATTTTGATATTTCAACTGATACTAAATTCATACCATTGTGGTTTAAATTTTACTTATGGTAAAATACAGATAGATGTACAGGCGATACGCAATAGGTAATAAAAAAAAAAGCTCACTTGAGCTTTCAGCTGAGGTAAGCTAAAAATGCCAATAAACAGTGGGTTAATATAAGACCCAATGCTTCATTAATTACAGGAGTTACCGTAATAAACGTACAGGAAGTCTGGAAATGCAACCGTCTTCACTTTTTTGACAACACAGTTTCTCTATCTGGGTGGACATATTTTACCAAAATATACACACACACCAAGATGGTTGTGATGGTCCAGATGCTCCAGGTAGATGTGGTTCTTTGCAGAATTGGGGACAAGGATATTGAGAAGATGCCCCGGATTTTCTTGGTCAACCATCATAAGTTTGTCTCTAATCTCATTGGAGGAAAGAGCATTTACTCTTATCTGGAGAAAATAAGTATTCGCATGTGAGTTAAGGCTACATATGGAAATTTCTATATAAAATATCTAATAAATTCCATAATTGCTCTATCTACCGCACAGAAAATGCTAAGACTTGTTTTCTAATAAATTCTTGGTACCCACGACATGCAATAGCCAGTACACATTATGACGTCATATTATGACGTCATCGACCTGTACTACACAAGTTTATAAGAAACATCAACAAAATCGCTTCGGCGCAAGGGCATACCTTACTTTATTTTACAGAAACAAGGTATCAAAAGACGCAGGATATTCCAAGGATTTAGGATATTGCTGCACAAATGTCGGCAATGCAATTGGTTACTTACTATTCGTGCAGTTTTAAGTTTTAACAAGGTAAAAATTCACTGTCCAGGGTAAGTTTCCTAAAATTTTTATCAATTGAGAAAGTGCATAGGATTTGTGAAGCAATTTTATTAATTCTAAGACTATTCTCCTTAATATTATACATTGTTTATTTTAAATTAGATAGGATAGGCCCTTGCGCCGACGTGAGTTTGTTGATATGATTTAATACCTTGAATGGGAGAGAACAATGACGTCATAATATGACGTCATAATGTTCACTTGCATTAATAAACCGTGGGTACTGAGTATGTATCAAAAAATCAATTTGAACTTTCTCTGTACATAAAATATACAAATTATGAATTTTCATTAGCTTATTTGCATAAAAATATCCATATTTAGCCTTAACTCACTTGCGTTGATCAGGTCCAGTACAATCTCTTGACTTAGCTATATAGCTTTAAGTAGCTATATACCTTTATCAAGCTATTCAGAATTCAGAAGCGGATGATAAAAAAACATAAACTGACCCAAACCAGGTTATACTTGATAATTTGACCAGGAATTAGAGTCATCCCTTATATTTTAATTTTAAAATAATTAAACAATTGTGGATGTTAAATTGTTTAACTTTTCATGAGTTCATATTTGCCGCTCAATTATATTACCCTAGTTAGGGAAGTGATTGGATGCAAGTGGACGTAATAACTGATACATAGACCTATTAGCCATGATGTTTGTTTACGTGAGGTTAGATCGGGATACTTTTTGATGTTAAAGGTACATTTATTAAATCTTAAATTTTCCATGAATTCTAGGACTGGAAATGAGGGGATTGAAAGATACGGATGATTAAGCTGGCTGTCAAGGGGGGGGGGGGGGTGTTGTCCCCATACCAAACCAGATTATACGGAAGAAATTGCGCTCCTCTTTGGAAATCAACTAATGAGAGTCTAGAATACAAACAAAATTAAATTATATAAAGCTATATAGCTAAATCAAGAGATTGTACTGGACTTGTTGAAGGTATACATATTATTTTCATTTGACATTTTCTTTTATAAGTACACTGTTCTGGTAAATCGCCGTTAAAAATAGAATTGTGTACCTCAATATCCCCCCTTCTCTCTTCTAGTGCAACCAATGCTTCGTCCACTGACGGCTGCTATCTACGTCTACTTTTGTTTATCTTGGTGCTCGAGGCTCTAATAGGCTCGAGGATCGCGGTTGTCCTTTACCCCCTTCCACATCCTCTTCTTTGCATCATCTTCGCTAGCAAAATGTTTCTGATATGCTACTATCGTCATGAACCTTGGCATACCTTGAAGTCAAAAGACGGGATTGTTTTCGTCACGTGATCTCGATTCTATCAGGTACGTACAAATTGCGTCAACAGACGCGTGTTAAAAAAAATTAAATCAAAGTTTTTTCAAAGAATAATTAAGGAGGAATAATTCAGTTATGCTTATTTTTTATGTGTATTACAAATCTGAACTTTAATATAAATTTTAATAACATATTTTGAAGATACTTGATGACACCTTAGCTATTCATAGAATGGCATGTTATCTTACGGATCGTTGTTTACTTAATTTTTTCATTCCCTAATGAAAGAGTCAAGAAGTATCCCGAACGCAAACATCGTCATTTTAATAAAAAAAGAATTGCTGATAGGTCGACCAGGTGCATCGAATCCAATTAAGAACACGAGAAAAAAAGAAGTCTCTGTCGAGACTGTAGCTCCAGTGGTTTATACTTAAAACAAGGGAAGAGAAAAGTAGCAGTTTTGACTTGAAATTTAGAAAAAGCAATAAATTGAAAAATGATCCTTGCCACTCATCAAAGCAAAAACCGATGCAGAGAATTATGTATCTTAGTGTAGTCTACTTGTGTGCCAAGTTATATTGAAATCAGGCCAAAACTGTAGAAGGAGTAGCATTTTGACAGAATTTCACAGAAATTTATATTTTTAGTAACCACGGCAACACTGTTCATCAAAATCAAAAACCGATGCACAGAACTATGTACCTTAGTGTAGTCTACTTGTGTGCCAAGTTATATATTGAAATAGAACCAAAACTGTAAGATGAGTAGCATTTTGAAAGAATTTCAAAGAATTTCTATTTTTAGCAACCATGGCAACACCGTTCATCGAAATCATAAACCGATGCACAGAAATATGTATCTTAGTGTAGTCTACATGTGTGCCAAGTCATATTAAAATCGGACCAAATCTGTAAGAGGAGTAGCATTTTGAAAAAGATTTTACAGACAGACAGACGGACGGACGCCGGGCGCATTACTATCGCATAAGCTCTTCTGGTCTCTGACCAGTGGAGCTAAAAACCAACTTCTATCAACACCGTATGCCAAGGGTTTATTGGGAGAGTAGCGTATCAGAGACACTTGGCTAGCAAGATGCTTTACATTGGCATTTCTTCTGGTTTTTCGCTATCGGTACTCTACGTAAAACAAACTTATATAAGTAACAAATTTGCATATATATATACTCTATTCAATATCTTTTTCCCGCGGATATGTCGTTTATTTGGTCCCTTTATGGGGCCCCAACACAATATATGGAGTTTATTTTTATGTATCATGTTCAATATAGGTCGCAATATATCTGTATGCAACACATCATACGTATACTCTTCTTTAATTAAAAGAATTCTGAACAAAATCCATTTTCAGATGAATTATAACCTCTGCATGCTCTAAATCCATCTTTCCACCTGGATTCTCTTGCTGTCGGTAAAAGTAAGGTAACGTTTGATGGCCGATTAAAAGATCCGATTGACAAAACGTTTGTCAGGTGCTCTACCAGCTGAGCTATCTGGCCACCGGCGATAGAACCCAGCTGACCGCCACATTCCTCCCCCCATTAAAGGTCTTTGGCCCTCCATAGATCGCAACCCAGGCTCATCCCAGGTAGGTCTTTCAGCTGTCAGTTCCAGGGCATGGCACGGCAACAAATGTAACGGGAGAGAAAAAAATGCAGCGGACCAGAACGGAATTGGAACCCGGGCCCCCTGAAACTCCGGTCAGGTGTTCCACCAACTGAGCTACCCAGGCCAATATCCATGGCCCTAACCATTACACATAATTATTTCCCCCTAAAGTAGATTGCTGCGTTTCTTTTCCGTTTCCGTAAACAAATACAAATAACCCGGATATTTAAACCAGGTAAAGGTTACTTTGGACAAACTGAACGTCAAGGGAAGGAAAAATGAAAGGATATATCCGTGGTTTAGTGGTAGACGGATGAGGTTTTAAGGTAATTTTAATAAAATGTATTACGTACATTTTAAATACTAACTACATATCTAAATCTGCTTCTTTAATATTTTATCTTCTTTTCTTTTAAGTTCATGTGAGTTGGCCTTCCAGACTTACACGATTAAACAGGTGGAAAATGTTCGTTTTACATTGTTTGGTATAACAGACATCAGTATAATAAGGACCATCATAGTGAAAACAATCGTGTTAATGTTTTACACCTTTTCTAGTTATAAACACCTATATTTATATCATTCCTTATGAATTTTGAAAGAAAACATAGTTGCGTTGTTAGTTTTTAAGAAAATTGCATCCAAATTTAAGTAATCAAAAAGTGACGGGCGTTATGTGGACACAGATTGTGCGAATTTTGATGGTATTTTTGCACTTCTTGGAACCATCACATATATGAATCTGATCATACTTTCACTTGGCATAAAGTAAGTAAGTTTTTCGTGACTTATCTATTAAATAAATAAGGCATAATTTAACGTAATGGTGGTGACTTCAAATACTACTAGTATTTTCATCATACTATCGTCCTGTTTAAGAAATTGCGTTTTCAGTGTTATTTAACTACATGCGGAAATTAATGTAGTTTTTCATTTAAAAAAAAGCATAACAAGGTAAATTTCTTCTTCCTTTAACATTGTTTGTATCTTGTTTAATAAACGTATGAAATATATTTGATTTTTAATACTGGATTTGAAACTTTTGTCAGTCAAAATAAAACCGTCGTTCTGTATTATCGTTAGTTCTAGAAAAATGTTTAAACAGTTGTATCAAACAATACTTATCATAGATTTAAACACTACTGAGAACATTACTTGTCCATTTTATCATTAAATATAATACAAACACTTATAAATTTAATCCAGTAATTAACGTGACGCCCTTTATTTTCTAAGAGGTATTGACCAACATTACGAACACACCAATTTTGCCTCCGTTTTAAGTATCACGGTCACATTTGATAACGCTTATTGCAGATGTGTGGTAAGACTATTCGAAAAAGAAAACGAACTGGTTCTATTATCCACATAAGCAAGTCATTTTAATACCCATTATCCGGACGTTACGGATTTCAGCAAAACCTGTGTACCTTTAATTAATGTGTGATAATTTGGTATTTTAATCCTTTTACACAGATGTTATGAAAACAAACTCGTTGAGCATGCTTTAAAGTTAAACCTAATATATACTGAAAGGACAAAGAAACGTAGGTAAGCAAAACATGTTCAAATTGATTACAACAAGTTTTGTCAACATATTCCGTTGTACCATTTGATGCACCTGATATACACAATTTGGTGCAGTTTAAAGAAGTTCCATGGGGTCTTGTTTTCGAATTGCCTAAGTAAGGACAAAGGCACCAACGGGTTATTGAGGAGTGTTTTGTTATTTTTCCCAAAGAACGCGTTGCCCATCGTCAGAGAAAGCCTAAAATGGTTTTCAGCCAGCGTTACGATGACGTTAACGCCAAAAAGAGTCACGTTCCGATAGTGTTATACGCCCTTCCACCTGTTTAATGGCCACCTTACTACAACAAAACCACTGTTTAGAAGGAAGACTTTCATTATGATTACATTCATCCAAAAACTGAAAGAAACCAATTGGGCAATTTGGGTTTTTAAGCAGATCTTCATTACGTTTGTGTTCCCACTGGTGCATGTGCGCTTCGTTTGACTATTTTTTTTTCATGCTTACCCATGCCAAATATGCCCAGGGTTTGAAATATAAAACTTTGATGAATTTTATGCAAAGGAGAATCAAGTTTATGACAGATGCACGGGGGTTGCATTGAAGATAAAGCAAGCTTATTATCAGACAAACTCAAATGTGAATGTGGATACATTTTGTTTAAAGATGATTTTAAAAGTTTTATATTAGGAATACTGAAAAAAATTATAATTCACCTCAAAAGTTTACTCTGCGTTTTTGCGATTTCCTTTCAGTATAAAATAGTCGTATATTTTCAATACTATTACTTTAATTTCGGTGTTTAAAAAACAACCTTTCATGTTGACCGACACTCGAAACTTCCGTTATAGAATTTTAAAGCTATATTTCTTGGAGTTATGACAAGGAAATAGTTATTATTTTTATCAAGAATTGTACGGGAAACATCTATCTTTTAAAAGCATGTATATAAAAAGTGTAAATAAGAAATGTTTTTAGAAATTGAATCTGTGACACATAGATTAGGAAATCTATAAGTATGCGCAAAAAGTTGAACAATTTTATATGAGTTCAGAAGTAAAAAAAAAAATTATTTTCTAAAATAAAAAAAACGATTGAATTGTTTAATTAGTCTCTTTTATACTTTATTAGAGTAAATACAACTTTCTGCACTACAAAAAAACATGTATTCTAGTTAATTTCAAAAGTGACGGCCGTTATTATTCATAAATAGCTGATCCTGGACCAGACAGTTATAAAAAGAAAGCATCATAGCCTCTTTATTCTTGGCTGAGACAGAACACAACCACTTCATCCATTGCATCTTCCCATCGAATCTACCATCCAGGTTCAAGGATATACATGTACTATGTTTCTTCTAGCACATGTATTTACTATAAAGACATTGAAATAACAATGCTAACCGTTTTATTAAATAACTTTTACCCGAGGTATTATATATTTATTTGTTTTAAGTATGTTTGAATGTTGTTTAACGTCCCTCTCCAGATTTTTTTTACTAATATAGAGACCCCATCACTTGCCGTTGGAGAGCTGCAAATTGTCCTACTTACGCTACTTACGGCCATTGCGTTTTTTTTTAAGGGGATCTGTGTCATGCCCGCACCAACTGCGACATAGGACCTCAGTTTATACGATCTAATGCGAAGAACCGTTGTACATCTCCTACAATGGGATTCAACCCACAACGTAAAAATGAGAATCAACGTTTAACTCCGTGACGCGATTTTAAACAGGGAATAATTTGTATTCATTTATTATAAAGATCACACAGCGGCGGGGAAAAAGATGCACTCATTCTTGACATCTTCCAATGACTTAAAAATTATAAAAGAAAAAAGGTTAAACATAGCTTTATTCAGAGGTTATTCATTTAATCATATTTTTTAAGCTTATTTGTGTCAAGAAAAAATACCAGACACGGAATAAATAGTGACTTAAGAATATGTTTATTCACAGAAGAGTATTGAAAAAGACACAATATCTATAAGAAAAAGCTGACATTCGTGTTGCCTGTAGAATTCCACAGTGTTCCAAACAGATACAATCACGTGATACAATGATATGAATATATTCTTCACTTTTAAGTTAAATGACAACAATGTAAAATTAGTTGGACTTTTTTATTTACTTAATATGATATGTTTCATTATGTTTCCAGGTGAAATGGAAACATATGTGGCTTCCTGTCCCCAGAACATCACCGAGGTTTTAGAGTCCTCCGCCAGGCTGGGGTGTGGTCAGGACAAGTATGGGAATGATCAGTATCTCTGTATCCCTAACACGGACAAAACAGGGCTTATAGAACTGTGTTACAATGGAACCATGGGATTAATAAAAAGAGGCGAGTAATAAGAAATTTAACCTAAAACACATTGCTATGGTTTAAGTTTCAAACGAAAACCAACGCAAATCAAAGCATCTTAGAAAGTATTCTTTGATATACACTAGAATATATTTTATTTCTTACGTGTATGCATAACAATATACTTGATTAGGCAACTGTTTGGAAACTGATGGAGAAAATCTTCACTGGAACAACTGCCTTGGATTTTTATCAGGTTGTCCTGAAAATGAATATCGAAGCAATGAAATATACAAATGTAAGATCCTTGAACTATATCATAATTAATATAAAATGCTCAAATTTAAATCGCCACACTATTGTTTGTAATGAATCTGATTTATCAAATAGTATTTTTTCATTAAATGATTCATTATCATTTAGATTCTGCATGCCAAATCATCAATGCACAGCACAATTGCTATCTTGCTGAATCATCATGTCCTAATATGTAAGTAAATAAGAATGTAGTATTTTAAATTGTAGATTTTAGATAAACCTACTTTTTGATTTTGTCTGGAAAAACTTAATTAGCTTGGGATTTCTATATTACACTGTATTTAACTTTCATTAATAACGTGGTTCTCTACAAAGAAGACTTAACCTGAAAGAAAGCTGTCTCAGAGCAGTCTTAGAAATTGTTATCTGGATATTTTTTGCTGTGCCCGTCCTAGAAAGCATTCTCAGCCATCCAAGAGAGTAGCCTCAGTAGGAAGCGTTTATAAATTAAATAGGGGGATCTCACTCCTAACTGAGATGCTCACACCTCAATGATACCTGTCTCTGATGTTTTTGAGGTCTGTGTTTGCTCTCCTTCTATTTAATATTGTTTTATGGATTTTGGATCTTGAATACTGTTTGTTATATACATACATTTCATCCTAACAGAGAGTATCAATTAACAATTTTTATAAAGACAGATGGAATAGATGCTTACCGGGGTATTTATCATGCAGATTTTTGAAAAGAAAATTTGTACTGATAGATAGATTGGTTCAATCTTGCTTTTGTAATACATTTGATTATTTTTAATCATAAAGAGAAGTCTCATACCAGTAAAGGGCTTTAATTTAGACCTATATTATCACCTAGTGTAATTAAGTAGTAATGATTCTTTACCGTGAAAAACCTTTCTGTGATAAACGATCTAAGTTTTAAGATCTCATCAGAAAGACACGTCACTTTCACTTCTATAGTTCCGGGGTGGGTCTTGTTGGTCTTGTTGGTACTGTAATCTGGAATGTATTTATTTTTAAATAATTGGGACAAAATATCAGACAGGTTTCACTGTATTGAAATTAAATCTATATTACCTGACGGTGCTTCCTCGTCAATATAACGGAAGCTATGCTGTTCATGAAAAGAATATTTGAAATATTTTTCACAATATACTTCGATGTTAAAAACAATTGATCCTGTATTATGACCACATCCAATTCTTTGCGACTTTTATTTGAACATACAAGGATCAGTACTAACTGATGATGCTTCCAGATCAATATGTCCAAACATGTCTATGCCTGTTTTATAGTTCTTTCCTAATCCATTCCTATGTAAAAAAGTGTATTCCCATTATGACCCTACTCCAGGATCTATGATTTTAACAAACTAGTATACTGTATACACTACCCGAGGATGTTTCTATATTCAATAGGATTTTACATGCATTTTCTATTCTTTAAAAGAGTATATAAACAAAGATCGCTTCTTTTATAATAATATGTAATATTTTGATTCCCCTTTGTTTCAATAATCTGTGGACGTATTTATAAAAGCTATTTTCTAAGCTACTGGAGGATGCTTCCTTAATAATAAGTCATTAATTAGACATGTTCTGGATGTTTTCTTAAAATTATTTTCTAAAAATTCATGTGTATAATGTTGATCCCATATATTATTGCCCAAAACACATTCTCGTGCCAAATTTGATGCAACTTTTCCCTGACGCCATTGTTTCTAAACAATATTTCTTGCCTTTTAAAACCCTCAAAATCCAAAAACTCTAAAAAGCACTCACTTGAAATTTTCAGTAATTAGTGGTATGACCTTTAGCAGAATTAACAGCAAGTAATCTCCTTTGAATTATCCGACATACATCTAAGTTCCTGATATAAGTGACAGTTAGAGAAGACTAAATTTTCATAAGTTCAAAAATGAAATCATCTTTGGATTTAATTGCTGCCGGTGATTTTCTCAGTCGATTTTTTAAAATTAGCCAGACATTTTCAATGATAATGAGGTCAGGTGACTGTGATGGCCACTCAAGACAATCTAAATTTTTCTCACATTTCCAAGATATAGTCATTTGTGAGGCATGGCAGGGGGCATCGTCATCCTGGAATAAAACTGACGAATTTCCAATGAATTCAATGACTGGCATTAAATGTTCATCAATGGTCTCAATATACTTCTCAGAGTTCATTTTTCCAGTTATTGGAACTAATGTCCCCACTCCTGAGTATGTCACACATCCCCAAAACATAGCACTCAACTTCACATTACGGCCATGTTGACCAACACACTCTGGACGATATGCTTCACCCTGTGTTCTCCACACATACAGATTATTTTCATTTGATATAACTTTCTAAGTTTCATCTGAAAAAATCACTTTTCTGCAATTGTCATCCATTTTCAGATTTTTCATATGTTTACACCATTGAACACGGTGTGTTCACTTCTGACACAGTGAGGGTCTTCCTTACTGTATGTCTATGAATACTATGAAAATGAAGTTTCCTCTGAACAGTCCTTACAGACACTTTGTCAGTAGCATGTTGGTTGAAATTATTCACAATTTCATTCAAAGTATGTCTTATATTTTTCTTCACAGTCCGAATCAAAATTCTGTCACCCCTCTCATCAATTAGACTCTTCCTAACTCTATTGGAGCTCTTTTCCATACTTTCCTCATTGATAAATATCTTCAGAAGTTTAAAAATCGTAGATTTATTCACAGAAAATAATTCTATCAAATTACTTTTGTTTTCACCTTGTAGGTACCAATGTAAAGCCAGTTTTTCTTAATAGCAACTGAAATTGGGTGCAAGGAGAAATCATACCCTATATAATTTGTATCAACTCAACTGTTAGAAAAAAAGGTTTTGATTTTGAAGGATATATCAAAATGCACAGAGAATGAAACAGACATAAAAAAACTTCGGGATGAAGTTGCATCAATTTTGGCATGTCACTGTAGGTGTATGTAGATTCTAAAATCTTTTGGCCCAGTGGTTCAGATCAGTAATTTTTGGAGGATAACACAAATGTTTCATTATTTCTTCCTAATCTCCCCTTGAAAGAAAGATTGGTACGTTGAATAGATTTGAATTTCCTTAACCAAGGAATGTTTAATGTGTATTAAGTCTGGTTGAAATTGGCCCAGTCGTAGATCTAAAAAAAGTGTAAATTATCAAAAATTTTACATGCGGAAAAACGAAGGGAACAGATGGACAAAATGTGATCAGAAAAGCCCATTGGGTCATTAAATTTAGGTAACTCAAAAAAGAAAAAAAACATGGATTATTGGAAAAGGTAAGACAGAAAACTGGGCATGCATATCCCGATATGTTCCCTTTGTATACTTGCAAGGAGAGGGATGATTTGGATAGATAATTTTTTTGCTTTTTAAAAGAGTCCCAGAACTGTTGCATTGCCATTTTTATATAATTGTGTATTAAAATTTTTCTAAATTTATTTCTTTCAAATAAATTGTACTTTTAGGAAAATTCTAAATATGTATTGACAATTAAGTACGTGATTTATAAGAGAACTATAGGTGTGATATGAAAACATTAGACGAGCTCAATTTTTGTTAATGCTTATATATGTTTTACTCGTGATCAATTAATATATTCAAATATCTGAGCAGGTCAGACAATGCAAGGGACCTAAATTTGCTTTCTCTAATTTGTACTTGGTTTAAAGTGCTCTTCTAGGTTCTTTAAATTATATTTTATTTCATAAATGATGACCGTCAAGCAAAAACCATATTTTGAGTTGTTAAGTGATCCTGATAGACAATTTTCTCCTCTTTATATGATATGTAACATGTTTGCTGCTCAAAGACTAGAAATCATTGAATTTTTCAAATAAAAATACAACTTCTTCGTCATGACGCCGAGTTTTATCGAATAACGTCAATTATATCTGTTCTCACATTTAAATGAGTGTGTTGTAAAAACTGCACAAGAAAAATCATCTCGGACAACAGATGACATAACATAAGTGATTCTTATTTAATTACATTGTTATTGTTCCTTTTTATGTCCAATAATTTTAGCATTTTAGAAGAAAAATCATGTTTTTATTACCCCCTCCTTTAAAAAAGAGACACTAGATCACGAGATATTTTGTTTCTTTTTTGTACAATCATTTTTGTCAGTTTTTCTTTGTAGGGGAGGAGGTTTATTGTGCCTTGAATGCTCTTTATCTGTTTATATGGTCTATGCTCGTAAAATCTTGACGGAAAACTCAGATTCATCTAATACTAGACACTTTTATGCACCCCCCCCCAAAAAAAAATACACAGTTCAGATCAGATTGATGGTTTGCATGCTCTTTTGTTTCAGAAGTTTTTTTTTTCGTCACTTTGTGATTGAACAATTTGAACAATTTCATATGGTATGTCGAGTCGACATATGAATGAAAGTAACTGTTGCTAATTGATAGTACATCTATATTGTCGATATCTAAATTCATAAGGCCACAGAAAAATATTCCTGCTTCTCATGTATACGAATAAATTCAAAATACGGAAATTGTGTCTGCTTATAAGGGCATTCGGATAACAAACGGCCCTATCATTTTCCAGAGAAAGAAATTGGTTGTATACCATTTAATGTCCCTCTCAAGAATTTTTCACTCATGTGGAGACGCCACCGCTTTCCGGTGGAGAAAAATTTGGTCATATACTCAGCACTCAAGGACATTGAGCAGGTAGGAATCTTTTTTCGTGCCAGCACCTACTCCGACACGGAAACTCGGTTTATACGGTCTCATCCGAAGGACTGGTCTCCACGTCCAACGGTGTATTTCGAACCCGCGACGAGAGAGAGAGAATATTACTTCTCACATAAATTAAATCAAGGCGTTCGTCAAAAATACTTTCTGCCCTTGTGTTTTTTTATAATATGAATTTATTCTTTTTGGAGCACTCTGAGGAACAGAATCGATTGCTTCTTTCTATTAATCTCGCTAAAATGGCCTCAAGAGCTTTATCATTGTATAATTGACCCTGCATTAAAGATGCATATAATGCACATTGCTGCAATATAATTTATACCCAGTGAAACTTTAAATTTGGCACTTAACTTCCAGTAATTGGACCCAACCCTTTTTTCTTATGTTCTGAAAATGTGCATTTGTCGCGCCTCGTGGTGGAAAGCAAGTTGACAATTCGATCAACTTCTCTCCGTCTCTACATAATTTATTTATTAAAGGAATTTTAACATCCACCACCTTTTATCAATGTACAGGACTTGATACGAAGTAAAATTTTTGTGTGATAGCAATTCTCCATGATGAATAAATGTCTGTTTTAGGAAAAGACTTATTTGAAAATAATTGACAATGTATTTTTCCTGCTTGATTGTAGACGACAATTTTGCAAAAATCAAAACTATTAAAACCTTACCTACATGCGTATTTGTTTCAGCTATGCAGATAAAAATGCATTACAAGGAGTGAATTCGCAATTTGCACTGTGGCTAGGGTCAATATTTAAAAAAAAATTATCAGGATGAAGATTTCCACAGAGGATAAAATTTTTAAAACGTAAAATTTAAAGGGAGGGGTAACGCAGCTTTCTCCTTTACGCACTCGTTTCGAGCACGTGGCGTGACATTCAAATTTATATTTCAAAGATATAAAATATGAGGCACAGTCACATGTACACTTTTAAATAACACCTGATTTCGCCTATAGAATCTAAGAAGTACCCCTGAATTACACCTTTGGAAAGAATGACCAAAATATTCGATCCTCGCACACCAATTCTGGACAGATGCGGACCGAGAGCGACATGAGAAAATTGGTGCAAAAATTATTGAAACAATTCTTTTTGACAGAGAAAGAAAGAAGGAGAAAGAGCATTATATGTACATGTACTAAGTATACCATACATGGCCAAATATGTACTCCAAAAACACTGTTGGTTAATTTGTAATATATCTAAATGCACGTGGAGCGGAAACAAAGCGCATAAGAATAATCCAGTGCATAAGGCACCTGTCGTAAATCTGTTGAGAGGGGGTGTAGTGGGTTGTACAAACAGCCTTGAATATGGTTTAATCCACTGCATGTCTACTTCCTGCTGGCTTATCCCCCCCGCCCCCCACGAAATAGGACTTTCGAGTTTGGGCATTTTTTTCTCCTAAACTTATTACTCAGGTAAGTAATTTCTTTTTCTCTGGCGCCCCCCCCCCCTCCCCTTCAAACTGATGCTACGTCACTGTACTGTTGTGTAATTGTGGTTTGATTGCTTGATTACTTGACACATTAAAATAGCTTAAACAGAGTTACCGTATTATCCCTATTAACCGCCACGGGCGCTTAAAAAATTTCGAAAAGGGGGCGGTTATTTTGGTATTCTCTTTATATTATTTAATATCATTCTTATACTTCAAAAATTTTTAAGAACAACTAAAATAATGTCGAACTTTACTTTAAGTGAAGATAATCCACCCAATTTATACGATATGATTCATTATCCACTGAGAAATTGGATAACAGACAAGTTACATTTTCACTTTGTTCAAATTTTGGCAGACTTTTGATACGATTCTAGATGATTTTAATCACTGTAGAGGGGGCCCTTATTTTTTAACAGTTGAAAAAAGACATAGGGGTGCTTATAGGGGCAGGGGCAGTAAATAGGGATTATACGGTATTACATCAAATATTTCATCAATTTTAAGTTTTATTTGAATCAATTTAATTAATTTTATTTCTGTAACCTAATCAAAGTTTAAGTTGCTTATACGCACCCTAAACCATGTAGTAGAAACAACGAAATTTAAAGATTATATAAATCATTTCATTTCATGATAATTTCTTACCTTTCCCTAAAACAATAGGCTGCATTTGTCTTTGATTAACTGATTGAAGGATTCTTAATGTTAAATTATTATTCCAACGGTTTAAAAATACAGAAATATATCAATTTGTTTTTTAACTCTTCTTTAGCAAATATTTCAAAGAATGAATAATTAACAGTTCGTACTTTCCCCTCTAAATATCAAAAACATGCAAATAAGATATACACCGACATCGAAAAATCTTAGGAGGAAGTGGTGAATACTGAACGCTTCCTGTTGCCAGGTAACAATAAATAATTATAATGCAGGTTACTTCCCTTCAGTAGCGGTATTCGTACATGTTGACATGTTAACATACATGTAGATTATTTCAGGTACATAGGAAGCGATTCATTTTTTATTTCTTTTTTTTTTTGGGGGGGGGGGGGTTCTTGACAAGCAATAAGAAAGCAAAACAAAACGAACTTTTTTCATTTATTAAAGTATAAACTGGCCAAATTGTACCATCGAAGGCTTTGTTTCCCAATAATGTTAATAATGATACATTATATTTCTGTGACCTGCCTCCTTGTTCCTTCAAGCTTGTTTTTGATTTTTGGTACATAGTGTAGTTTAGTTTGCAATAAACTTACAAACTTCTTTTTATGAAATCCAACACCTTGGCTTTTCAATTTGATTAGGTTTTCTATGCTTTTTTATCATAAATATAGAAATGTTTAAATCATGTTGAATAAAAGTAGATCTATGTCTATGTTCTTTTTGTTGCTGCCCTAGCCTCAAGATAATTTTCGACTTCCCCCTCATATTTGTGTTACAGAGGTAAAACTAAAATGCTCCTCGAAAATGAAAATAAAGGCGAAGTTTGTGGCATTCGCTACTTTAAAGGATTTTCACCTTCTGTTTGCTGTAAATAATTGTTTTTTCATATATATTTAATAGTGGGCTTTAATAATTACACTTACGACGAATCATTATTTTGTTTAGTATAGGCAATTGCTGTATGGAGAAATATTTATTATAATTAATGACGCGTCTTCACACTGCATTCATTTGCAAATAAAATACGGCAAACATTTATGACGTCAACTTTAGCGCTCGTTTTCTATATAACGTATATTTTATGCACAAAGATATTTATGAATATTACGGTCATCAAATATTATATGAAGTTTGTATAGGTTATATTATTCTAATGTAATCCACAAGGCCTGTTGGTCTCCATTTTTTCTTTGCTTACATAAACTTGATTTGCTTTTATTATTTATAGCACATTGAACACTACTTCAAGCAACACAACATCTTCTGTACCAGTGATTGTTGGCAGTCTAGCTGCCGCCCTGTTTATACTTGCTGTTATTTTAACATTAGCTGTTCTTCGTTGGAGAAGAAAAAAAAGTCAGATCAAGGGGACACAAGAACTTCGTTTTAATTTTAAAGATGGTCCGTATATTCTGTATTTTCAATACTGTTTCATATCATTTTTCTATATATAAACCGATCTTTTAATTTGTTTTTCATCTTCTTTTATTTTCTTTTGTTTAAGATGAAGCTAACGAGTTGTTGCTCGCAAAGAGGGCTAAAACCTTAGGTAATTCATTTCTAGAATTTTATTCTGTGATGCCTGTTTTTGAGCTGAATTGAAGAGAATAAAACACTTTTTCTGTTTTATGGGATCACGCTTTATTGTTAAGACATAATCAAAAAACTAAGGGAAAATTACAACAATATATACCAACAATACGCAAGAACTGAAGAAATTACACTATAAATGAAATATCCAATGTTCCTGAACAAACTGAACAACCTATTCTTAATATGACCAAGGCTTCTCTCTCTCTTTCTCTCTCTCTCTCTCTCTCTTAACAAAAAAGGGAAATAATATTTGATAAAGCTAACTGTATTGAATTTGGATGTTTTTATAACAATTGATTACTATTCTGAATGAAATCAAGATCATTACATAATTAAGCCGCGTACGTAAGTGAGGATTCTTACAGCAACAAATCTCCTGCACTATGTTTTCCAAAATTAATAAAGATATAATTATGATAAAAGAAAATGTGTGAAATTTGCTTCATATAATAATTGTAAGAATTACGGGCATTTTTAGGTCACATGATTTAACTCAGGTGACCTATTCTTATCAGTTTTCATTCGCCGTCATGCACCGTGAGTATTTCAACGTACCTGTGTATTAACATTTGAACACTTAAATCTTTTTCCCCGAAAGGTCGCCCGCGTGGCGCAGTGGTTAGAGCGTCTTCGCTAGAGTCGCGAAGTACATGTACGGAGTTAGTACATACGTGGAGGGTTTGTATTCCACTATGGTACGTGGAGACCAGTTCTTCGGATGAAAACGTATAAACTAATGCCCCATGTCGTAGCAAGTGCTGGCACGATAGAGACCACTTCCTGCTCAATTGTCCCGAGTCTTGAGTATAGGACAACATTTGCAGCTTTCCACAGACAAGAGGTGGCGCCTCCAAGTGAAAAAGTCTCGAGAGGGACGTTAAACAATATATAAACATTCAATCAATCATCCCCGAAAAAGCCCAAATAATTTCAACCAATTGGGCATATCATTATAGCATCTATTATAGCAACTATTGGTGAAGGGGAACATAAAATAAATTTCATGTTGAAGAAAAAAAACACTAAATAGAATGTAATCTTCTTTACTTCTGAATGTCAAGCTGTCAATCTGTTGACATGATTGCAATAAGCATTGAATCTTCTACCAAAATTTCGAATTTCATTGTCCCCGGGTCAGTGGTTCTCGTGCTAGATCGGGGCTGTATAAATAATATAGAAAAGACGCATTATTTCTTTGAAAAAAAATCTTCTCTGCTCCTTAGTATAAAATAAACCAAAATAATTCACAGTTGTGATGTGGAGATTTGTCTGTTCCAAAATCATGGATTTCATGACCCCTAAATAAGGGGTGCTATGTTAGGGCAAAGATCTATACAGCTAATTTTGTCAGAATTAATTTAACATGAAAATATTATTAATTTTACGTTAGATAATTAACGATGAATGGATGTTAATTGAGCTTGTACAGGTTTTTGAATATATACAATAGAGTAATAGGTAACCAACATTTAATCAGATATCTTCAATACAATGTAACAATTCTTTTCTCTTTTTCCAACCTAAATGTTGTTTTAATTCACGTGTGTAATCATTGTGAAAAGACCCTTCAAGGGGATACATTTTTTGGACTTTTTACCTTGACCTTACTGTTTGATCCTATTTAAAAACTTTAGCCATTGCTATAACTTTTTAAATTAAGGTAGTACGTACTAGCGCTTTCATATGTCACAGATGTATAGCTGTATTACTGGCGACAAAACCTTACTTTGGAAACCAACAATTTTGACCTTTTAACCTTGACCTTGGAGTTTGACTTGCCTTTGAGAAACTTCAATCTTTGCTTGTTAAAATGTCTTTTTATTCGAGGGGTATATTACTTGTGTTTTATGCTTATAGTTAAAAATTGAGTTTCTGAAATCACTCAGATAGACTAAAGTAACTTATGAAAAAAATACATGTAAAAGATTATATATTAGGCAGCCCAAAGTTTGGCGGGTTTTTAGAGAAATTTGCATTTCGGAAAAAAAATAACAAAGCGGAATATTTTGAGTTTGTACTCTAGTCTCCTTCTTTTTTTAGCAGCTAAACTTACATTTCATATGCAAAACTAACATTTGGACACTGTTTTAGGGAAATTTTACATATGTCTCTCAGACTAACAGATTAACTAATTAAACACAAAAAAAGCCTTCATGATACACAAATATCTACAATACTTTAATGAACGTAAATTAGTAAATACTCATTTGATTTAAATTTTTGTTTGTTATGTTTTTTTTTCTCAGTCATTCATAGACCCTGGTGTTTTAGATGACGTTATTTAAAAATAGAATTTGTATCAGCCAGTCTAAAGTCTGTTTTCAAAAAAATTATTTTCTTGTGAACAGCCACTGGGATTTTCCGTCCAAATGCTCGAACACAGTCATACAAGTCATTATTTGTCCTCATTTCAAGAGTCCGATTGAAATGCTTTTTCTATTTCAAGATATTACGTGTACAACGTCAGAATTATACAGTAACCTTTGTGAAGATAACTAAACATTATATGCCGAATTCATATCTGAGAATATGCTTTTTATTTGCTCAAGACATGTTTATTGTTGTACATCTTCAGGCGTTATGCACTGTGACACTCAGATCCCTGTGTATATCCTTCTGTTTTCCCTGACCTTTTCAATATTTTCAATACAATATACACAGTATTTAGGCCAAGATTGAAATAGCATCAGTGCACCCGATCCCCCGGGAGTTTGGACAATAATTTATTGTTTGTGGATTGCCACTATTACCGTTGGAGAATATTCTCAAATGTAATGCAATCTCGCCCCTTTTTAAATGCAGAATTTTACCCTTTTAAATTAGAATATTGTTATCTTATAGAAAAAGACATTAAGTATAGTCTGTATAGATACTAATAAAGGATTTTTTAGGAAAGAGACTTACAATATATACATGATATCGATTGAATAAAGTCGCATATTTCACTGTTAAACTTCGCCATTACGGTTATGTAGGTCATTGAGCGTCTATCAAGCGTACGATTAGTATGAATATATTAGCGTGTGTTCGAAGTGTACTCTTATTTTTATGATGAAGTGACGCCTAAAACCCCTCTTTTTAGTGCTAGAGACCGACCAAATGTAAACATCCTTTATTAGTTTGTAAGGCTTCACTTCGTTTTTTTCTGTTTAACTTACGAGTTATATTTAAAATTATTTACTATAAATTCGTCAAATTGTTTATATATAAAGACACAATTATTTGGAATTTTGAAAAGAACGTATAACGCAGGATGCATTTTTTTTTATACTTAAAGACTTTATTTTATGGAGATAATAATTAATCCATAAAAGCTTATTATTAATATATTAAAACTCATTACATTTACACGAATGATTATTTCACAGCATGTACATGTACATATAATTTTGCAAAATTCTTATGCTCAACCAAATACGGTTGAATTTTGATATAAGCTTCACTCTATGTATAAAAAATAAAATCGCAAGAAAATGAAAATAAAGCGTCAGTTTAACGTCAACATCAACGCTGCTGGATATAAAATATCAGTATTAGACAAGCGTAATTTGTACAGTCCAGATTGCATTGTTTGAAAAATCTCGTCCTCTAGTGAGATAAACAGTAAACCATGATTTCAAAAAAAGCTCTTTTTCATTAAATTTTTTGTTACTTATATATAATTGTTGTTAGATTTTGTGCCGATGTAAAAAGTTATAACATGTCGTCAGAAGTAACCCGGATTTTTCCCTCTATTCAATTAGGGGTGGATTTTGTGCAATGTGTTCGTCCAGTGACTTTTCACCCCATATATCATACCATCTAGTCATGACCAATATATAAGCCTGATTAACGCCATATACTTCAATTTCTTTTCCATTAGGTTTCTTTAATTGGAAGTAGGCTTTTGTAACAAATGGATTATTTTCTAAAGATATGATAAGTTAGTATTTTTTTTTTCAAATAACGATCTATAAAATTAAAGAAAAACTGAGAAAATATCTATATATGTATTTTATATCTTCCAAGATTCAATTAACGTATTCCACTGATGTGATACATGTGTATGTACATGTATTCTTAGGAACAAAAGCAAAGGATCATTCTCTATAAGGCCGTTTTGCGGCCTACAATGACTTCAAATTTTCAGATAGTATTTTTTCCCTTAAAAATTGAATGACTAGGCTTATGTTCCAAATTATTGATAAATATTGGTTGATTAATGATACAATAGTACTTTTAATGATATAGGGTCACAAAGTAAGGTACTATCGGTCCGTATTAGCGTCAGAGTAATGGGAAAACTAAAGAGGATGGTTGTGTTAGATAACTCCTACGCATGTCATAACCACCTTTAACCAACACCAAAATTTGCATGTAAATTTTTTATAAACATAAAAAGTGACTATCAAATTATGAATTTGGTTAAAGGTGGTTATGACATCTAAATAAAAACTTTTCACTTCATTTTTACGATATCTGCAGAAAAAGCTAACTACCCACAATGAAGGATATCAGCTTATGTAGATTATTTCTTTTTATAAACTTTTGGTTAGAGTACAATTTTACAATTTTCTGTTGATTGACTTAGATTTATATCAGCCATGTATATTTACTTAAACAAAGTGAACTTTTTACTTAAAAATCTAAAAATCAAAGGACTGAGAAGACTGGATGTCATGGAATTACAAGTGGAGATGTTTCTTTGAAATGTCTGAAAAAAATTAATAAATAAAAACTTTTTATAGAATATAAGGTGTGAATATGAGTTATCATTTTTATTTATAATGATAGTTTAGTACATCTTTATATGCTACTTCTTTGAATTTCGTTATGAGTATTCCATATATTCTTTGTATTCCTTATAGTACTGTATATGTTCTAGAAATGATGAAAGCAATCTTTGTTGAAACGGTAACAAACATTTATCATTTTTTGTATAGACTTTTTTCCTATGGGTACACACATAATTTGTATATGGACACTCTCGTACGAGTATCATGTGATCCATATTTTGTTTAATGGGTCTTAAAATTGAGAGGACTCAGACTATTCATCACACTTCTTTGATAGCATCGACATAAGTTACGATAACATTAGTCCTGTCTTAGAAAATAAACTGGTAAAGAGGAGAGGGATTCCTAAATGTAATATGTGATAATTGAATGTTGCTTTACCCCATTTAGATTTTTCAACCAGTTAACGAAATCATCCACGTAAGGTCAAGTGTTTATGCATAGTTGCATTAATAACCAACGCACAACGCGGGACGGGGCCTTTTATTTTTTTTTTTTAAAGATAATATTTAAAAGACCGATGACATTATACTTTAAATGGCAAAGACTTAGGTAAGGAACTGTCACTATCGGTGTTAAGTTTTTGATGCTGCACTGGGAAAGAGACTGATGTCAAGTGTGACAGGTGTCAAGCGTGGGAAAGGAGCATCAAACCCTAATGGTCCATTTTGTACCTGGGATGTTGTAGAACTTTTAAGTCCGTATACTAGTGCATGTATATATGAAAACTTCAGAATCTGATAGGCATAGTTGAAGGAACTGTTAAAATTCTCCTCCATTTTATGTTGCGCCGTTAGACACGGGGGAAGGGGAATCTCAATTTTTATACATGTAAATACATAAAGTTTAGATGGCATTTTTAATTGAATATATCGTGCAACACGAATAATTAAATAAATACAAAACCATTTTACTACGCTATTTCATTTTACTTAGAGATGCATATTTTAATGCAACCGCTCAGAGTTATATGTATTGACTATTCACATGTATATGGGTAGTCAACATGTACTTGCATTGATATTCTTATGCTGTTAATTCTTTATTTATATATATTTTTTTGCAATTGTTGAATTTTTTTTCTGAATTACTACTTCAGTTTTATTTAATCACAATCAAAATCCATCCAGTGCTTTCAACATTGATACCTAACTTATAGAGTTCAATAGAAACTTAGAAACCTCATTTCTAACATGGTTATTTTATGCGTAAAATAAGTACCATATCTATAGAAATGATAAAGAATTACAATTATAATTATATATGATATAATACTTTTCAATAAATTGCATTTCAAACTTTTCTCAGCACTATTCAGTGTGAATTTCGTACAGATTTACGTTCCAAATATGCAAAATGTGGATGCATCGGAATTCTTTTCATAAAAAATATCTTGAACATTAAATTTAAAAAAATCTTCAAATTCATTACGTAGGTCTAATGTATTTCCGACATAAATAAAGAATTTTTGATCATTTACATTCAGAAACATGCATAGAAACTTGATTTAAATAGATCTACACTCAATTTTTCTTTAACTGACAGCCATTTTTTTTTTATATCTTATCACATGACTTAGATGATATTTAAAAACAAACATCAAAATATAACTTTAAATGATAAAGACTTATATAAAAATCACATTTTAAAGTTTTTATGCTAGCACGGAAAATGGACTTATGTAAGTGTGACAGGTGTCAAGGGTGGGAAAGGACAAGTTGTCATCAAAATAATGGTGCATTTTGTAATTTGTAGAACTTTTAAGTCCGTATACTATGCATGTATATATGAAAACTTCAGAATCTGATATGCATAAATGAAGGAATTGTTAAAATTCTTATGTTATGTTGCGCCGTAGACACGGGGTCAAAGGGGAAAACAACTCAATTTTTATACATGTTACATAAAGTTTAGATGGCATTTTTAATTGAATATATCGGCAACACGAATTTAAATTTACAAAACCATTTTACTGCTATTTCATTTTACTTAGAGATGTTTATATTTTAATGCAACCGCTCAGAGTTACTAGTATATGTATTGACTATTCACATGTATATGGGTAGTCAACATGTACTTGCATTGATATTCTTAGTATGTTCAATTCTTTATTATATATATATATATATATATATATATATATATATATATATTTTTATATATATATATTAATATATATATATATATATTATATATATATATATATAAATATATATATATATCATAAATCCATCCTAATTTAATGCTTTAATTTAACATTTGATACAAACTTTAGATTCAATAGAAATTAGAAACCTCATTTCTAACATGGTTATTTTATTTTATGCGTAAAATAAGTACCATGTTATAATTATATATGATATAATACTTTTCAATAAATTGCATTTCAAACTTTTCTCAGCACCATACAGTGTGAATTTCGTACAGATTTACGTTCCAAATATGCAAAATGTGGATGCATCGGAATTCTTTTCATAAAAAATATCTTGAACATAAAATTTAAAAAAATCTTCAAATTATTATTAGGTCTAATGTATTTCCGACATAAATAAACAATTTTTGATCATTTACATTCAGAAACATTCATAGAAACTTGATTTAAATAGACATACCCTCAATTTTTCTTTAACTGACAGCCATTTTTTTTTGCTATATATATTAGATGATCGAAAAAACAAACATCAAAATCATGAACTAGAATGATAATAGTTATATAAAAATCACATTTTAAAGTGATTTTATCGTAGGCCGGAAAATGGCCTTATAGATAATGAACCTTTGTAATATATATACCCGCAGTATTTTTTTTAAATAAGGATACACTGTCTAGTTTTGAGAGTATGCCACGGCATCAACAATAGTGGGAAACATGGGATAATTTGCATAACGGGCGAAGCCCGTTATGCTAAAATTATCCCGTGTTTCCCACTATTGTTGATGTTCCTGGCATACTCTCAAAACTAGACATTGATTCCTTATATTTCCATTTCATTGTGAAATAAAATTGTAGATTTAGACTTTAAAAATGTTGAGATAGACTTGAATTACACGAGGACTTCCATGCCAATTTCAATAGTCCTCGCCCACTGACGTCAAACACAAAGGCAGCCGCACGAGATTTACATGCATATTTGACCTCCTTAGCGTTAGATACAGAGAGAGATGCGCACGAGATTTGAATGTGTGTTAGGCCTCCTTAGCTCCTGACCTATCGACCTGCCTAATTTACATTCCGGCAGAATTATCAAGAAATAAACTCCGACAACTTTCAAAGAGTTATCACAGAGAAAAAAATAGAAATGGAAATATTTCTGTATTAACAGTAAGTGCAAGTTCTATGCTACAAGCCTCCAAAATATATTGATAAAAAAAACCAACAAAAAAAATCAAACAAAATCAACTGAAATATCGTTATAATAACAAATAATTAAAAAATGTCAACATATCCTGAGTATACCACCATAAAAAAATTTCCAAAGTACTTTAAAGTCTAATTATAGCCATTTGAATATGATTTGACCATCGATAGCTCGCAACACTGGTCACAATGTCGCATTGATCTGTTCAAAGTATGAAAGTGAATAGATTTGAGTCACTTGTTCAATGCTTTGTTATTCATGAGGTCAAAGGCGGATTGATTTATTAAACAAAGTGCCCTTACTATAGGGACAGGTACCCGTGATTTTGCTCCGTTTTGGAAAATAACATGTGAGCGCACGACAGTTTCAATTTCTTTCATGAATTAAAATGACAAGTATAACTCTTTACATGTAAAGTACTACAACTTGAAACATCAATGCGCTCATATAAAAAATGGGCTTGCAAAATGGGGGTGTGGCCTTAAGTCTATGAGAAATAGATGTAAACAACGTACCCCTGCTATATTAATCAGATAAATACCCAATTACAGTGCAAGGAAGTGAAAATTGAAAATGAAATTAATAAACGACAATGTTTGATGGAAAGATTGAGACACAAATATGTAGAAAATCTTTAAACTTATTTTTTGTAAATTATCGGGGGGGGGGGGGGGGGCAAAGTTGGACGTTTAAACGATTCATTCTTTGAGCTGGTACATGTATACTGATATTATCATGCAATAATAATTTATTACAGATAACAAATTCAAAATTGACATACTTTCATAGAACTTATTGATTTGTTTAGGGAATCACTATCTAATTTGTATAGTATGCCAGGGCATCAACGATCGGGGGGAAGTCCGTTATGCATAAATTATCCCATGTTTCCCACTATTGTTGATGTCCTTGACATACTATACTAACTAGACAGTAATTCCTTATATATTTCCATTTCACTGTGAAATAAAATTGTAGATTTAGACTTTAAGAATGTAGACATAGGTTTAAATTACATGAGGACTTCTATGCCAATTTCAATATTCCTCGCCCACTGACGTCAAGCATAAAGGCAGCCGCACGAAATTTACATGCATATTTGGCTTCCTTAGCATCAGACATAGATACAGATGCGCACGAGATTTGCATGCATATTTGGCCTCATTAGCTCCTGAACGATCGACCTGCCTAATTTATTTATCAAAGAATTTTCATGAAATCAACTCTGCTAACTTTCAAAGAGTTATCACAGAGGCAAAATATTAGAAATGAAAATTATTATACATGTATATAATTCATAGTTTTTCTCAAAGTTTTCTGCTATTAAGTTATTATTTTCATTTTAATTTTAGATCAAGTACAGCGTATTCGCGTGGGTGATTACAACACATGGAAGACAGAGCTTTCTGGTCTGTATTTATTCAATTATCTCTACATAACTCATCCCCCACAAACATTTACCGTTTCGTACATATTGTAACTTCTTCGTGCTTATCATGTTTATTATCTATGATAATTTTCCTCGAAAAAAAACTCTTTAATATATAGGACATAGAATCAAGCGAAGTCTACATAGGATCAACAGTTAGCGCCGTATGAAATTCAGAAATTAAAGCCTTTAAAATCATTCAATACCCTTAAAAATTATGGTGAAACTAAGAAAACTATACCAACTTACTCGATCCCGGTTAAAACTTAACAATGACAGGAACTTTCTCCTCATATTTGATATTTTAAATAGCTAATATTTTTAACCATATTCCATATCCATTTATATTGACGTCGTACCGGAATACTTACATGTAGCGCAACTAGTTTATAAAACATAAAAAATAGGCACTTACATTGTAATTGGGGTTGGACCCCAACCCCTTCAACATTTTTGTCCTGTATATGTATGACATGCACTACCTGATATCGTAGCTTTTGTCTTAATAATATCTTTTTCGACTGATACATAGGATATTATATGAACAGTTTAAAAATGCTTATTGATACAGAAGGCTTACTTTATCGATATCAGGTAGTGCATAAAAGAACACAAAAATAGGACAAAGTTTTATCCACTCCAGAATTCGAGGAAAAAAATGGAAGGGTTAACAGCCCGAAGTTTCTATGATACATAGTTGTGAAATCAGAGATATTTTAATTATCTTTTTTATTCATTTCTGACGATCATAGTTAGATGTATACTGTTAAATCTGACAATTATGAAATTAACAAAAGGCGACTTTAAATAGAGGAACATTACAAGTTTGTATATACAACTACAGGGCAAGAATACCGGTATAATCCATGAATTTTATGTTGTAAATACTGACTTTTTCTTGTGGATAGTTACTCATGATATTTCATTTTATTTTTCTAGATCAATTCTGCACACTGACTGATGACGAGGTGTCCGTGTTATTCTGTTTTCTGTGTTCTGACTCCGGTCCTCCTGACTTCACTGACACAGAGTGGCTGGACAGGCTTAATGTGATACGACAGTTAGCGTACCGTAAAGACAATCCTGTAACACGTGAGGAAGCACAGCAGACTCTGGACAGACTGAAGTCACGTGATTACCTTTGGGAAGATCAGGCTAAGATAACGGAGGACACAAAGGATGAGACAATGTATAGGATAGCATCAATAAACAGTTTTATACAATTCCTTTGCAGTAGTTATGACACAGCCAGTGTGTACCTGAGATCAAAGGGATACAGCAGAAAACCTAGAGAGAAGTGTGTCATTAGACTTGGCTGTGATTACTTACTGATACGCCGTCTACAGATGAACATACTGACTCACGTCACCATGGAGGACACGAGAATATATGATGAGATACACCAGATATGTAAGTCAGTGGAAAAATGTGATTTATTCATATCCCTTTTCAGAATTTTTGAATGATTGTACATGTATCATATTCTGGAGTGAAGTTATAATTAGAAACATATACTACAGGTTTCCGTATAGTTCTAGGTATTTATTCGTATTTTCCTTCATCAATCTCAAGAACTTTAATGAAGGTAAATTTAGAAAATCTGGACCCGGTTGTATCAACGGTTCATTAAATTTAATGAATTATTAAGTCTAATGATTCATTAAATTCTTAATGATACATTAGTTAATAAAGTCATTAAAGTGTGTTGTACAAAACCTTTATTAGAGTCTTATTACTTAATGGATCATTAAATATTTAAGAATTCATTAAAGATTTATTAACATTAGGGGAATATCCCACAATGCAAGTTTAATGATGCTTTATTCATTCATTAAATGTTGATACAACCGGATCCTGAAGAATAAAGTTAATTAAAAAGCTTTTAACTCACAGCTTTAAAAACTCCGCGTCGATAACTGAAATTGAATTTCAAATTAGCATCAGGGCGTTTAACTGTAAATGTTTTAAGGACCCTCTCTACACTAGCGCAAATTTTTTTTTGGACATTGAGAAAAATATATCGTATAAAGGAGTTAATGTTAAGCTTATTATCTAATTTTTCACTGTACGTGGTGCGTAGCATTTATCCCGGGAAAAATGTTCAAAGACATTACAGTATCAGTGAAAAGAAATCACTGTTAATTATTTCAATATAGAAAAGAAAACATGTAAATAACACGTTCAGTTAATTTATCTTGGCCTTTTAAATGTAGTAAGCCCTGTTTAAATCCGCGCTTGTCGCGTTCATATAATTTATTCTACCGAAATTAGAATCAGTGATCATCCCCCCCCCCTTCCCAATGAAAAAATAAAATTCTAAAATCAGCGTCAAATAGAGAATACTGATAATAATTTTCTTTAATGCATAATATGAATATAGAGAAAACATGTAAATAACACGTTCAGTTAATTTATCTTGGCCTTTTAAAATGTTAAGAATACTTGAATTAATTACACACACAAATTGAGTCAACATTAAATAATTCTAAATATATGTACAAGAAAGTTACGGCACGGGTTCGAATCCCACTGTGGGGCGTGGACAGGTCCTTTGGAAGAGACCGTATAAACCGAGGTCCAATGTCGCAGTAGGTAATACGGCCCCCTGATTCTAAGGTATGTTTCTACAGTTGGAGTGATCTGCCCCTATATCTATATTCTAAAAGATGGAAATCTTTAAAATATATTACACAATTTGTGTGTGTAATTAATTCAGTAGTAGTACTTAGACAGGTCCTAAGATTGTGCCTAAACCGTACTTACTACCCTACTTAAGTCAAAAACTTAGCATGCTTTATGTTACGAGACCCAGAACTTTTAGTGTGCAGTGTAGAAAGGGTTCTAAAGACAACAGTGTAAAAGTATTATATATTGGGCGGTGTATTCTTTTCAGCGCTTTTGGCGAAAAATACTTCCGCTAATTAAGCCTATAGTACATCGCTTAATGTCTTGAATATTGATACATGAATAAGAACATAATGAAATGCGCTAAATCAAATCTACGCTAACTTGTTTAAAATCACTTTCCGCTAAATATCGTATACGTCAAATATACATGTAATTATACATTTACAGTATTTTTTTTCTACAGTGAACATTCCAGTAAATAATGTTATGAGCAGCAAAGATAAACGAGAAGAGTTTCTAAACGATCTAAAAAAGGAAGGGGAATCTGTAAACAGCAGGAATCGAACCCGTAACAGTGTAGATCACGTGACGTGGCTCTGGAGATACTGGGAGTACGCTAGACCTGACATCGTGAGATCCTGTATAGGTCTACATCCACACTGGGACATTTACATCATAGACAACAAAGCTTACAGAAAACCAAGTAAGAAGGAAACAAGATTATCTTTCCAGAAAATATCACCTCTCTGGCTTCAATATTATTAGAGGATTTTAATAAAAAAGGAAACTAATTTTGTCAGTATTAACCTGTTCAACATTTCCTAATACTTTAGACATTAGATCAATAAAAGCTTGAGGAGTCTACTCATCATAACATTATTACACCAATAATTTCGGCATTGCGATTTAAAGTCACTGCTTTTAAAAAAACAAGCTAATTCAGAGAATTTGTTTTCCCCCGCTTAGGGATCGAAAAAAAAGTAAAAGATGCGCAGTTCGGGGGTGGGGGGAGGGGGGGGGGTCGGATCTCCTTGACTGAATTTGTAGAATTATTGAATGCATACATGTTTACTGAAGCAAATAAAATATACCAATATGGATATGTATTTAGGGAATTCTTTTAATATGGAAATTTATCACACTAGTATTGTAATGATGATTTTATGAGTTTGTACAAACCAGACCTCATATATTTCACATGCTGAATACTATCATTTAGTAAAAAAAAGTATTTCGAAAAAAAAATTGGATCGTCGGAGATGCGACCTAGGGCCCTCTCAGAAATGAAGCAAGAGACATACCACTAGACCACGGAACTGCTTTACAATGACACAAATTATATGCAAAGATGAAGTCACATACATGTTTATATTCACGTTCCATATTGTCAAAATTTTACACAATGCATGGTGTCTATATAAGCCTTTATTAAACAGTTCTAATAGTTGTAATAAGAATATAAAGTCCACTGAGAACCTGTTTTATACGTAATAATGCTGTTCATGCCCCCGTGCTAAAAATACTGTATACAGGGTTATTTTCGAACCGCTTTGTTTTCATCCTTTCAGACTTGCAAAACATTTTGCCCAGTCTTAATTTCGCCCCATCACAGTTTTGTTTAGAAAACATACCGTATTTTTAGGTCACCTGAGTTTACCCAGGTGACCTATCGCTATCCGTTTTTGCCCGTCGTCGTGCTTCGTTCTTCGTGCGCTAACATTTGAACATTTTCAGCTTCTTCTCTGAAACCGCTGAACCAATTTCTACCAATTTGGCATATAGCGTCTATGGGTGAAGGGGAACAAAAATTGTGAATTTCATGGTCCCTGCCCCCTTCCCCCCCTCCGAGGGGTGGGGCCAAAACCACTAAAATTGATGCAATCTTTAAAAATCTTCTTCTTTACTCCTGGAAATCAAGCAGTCAAACTGTTTACATGATTGTAATCAGCGTTAAGTCCTCTACCAAAATTGTGAAATTCATGGCCCCGGGGTCAGGGGTTCTAGTGCTAGGGCGGGGCTATATAGATCATATAGTGAAAATGCATTATTTATTTGAAAATCTCTCCTCTGCTTCACAATAATATTTAATAAACTAACCAAGTACATAGTTATGTTGAATAAGGCTGCCTCTTCCTAAATTGTGAATTTTATGGCCACAGGGTCAGGGGATCTGGTGTTAGGGCAGGGCTCTATTGATCATATAGTGAAAATGCATTAATTCTTTGAATATCTTCTTCTCTGCTGCTGGGTATTAAATAAACTGACTAAGTACAAAGTTATGAGGAGCCAGAGTGCCTTTTCCAAAATTGTGAATTTTATGGCCCCAGGGTTCGGGGTTCTGGTGTTAAGGTGGGGCTCTATTGATTATATAGTGAAAATGCATTTAATTAAGCCTTTCCACCTTTCTGTGGAAAAACTTATTGGTTTTCTTCTGTAAATTCCTATTATTTTTCTTCCGCTGATTTTTTGTTTCGACATTTATCGAAGAGACTTTGTTCATCGTAAAGGTCATTAAAAGTTAGGAACAGATTTGACCCAATGCATATGAACTATGACCCCTTTCGAAGTTATTGCCCCTTTCGCAAGAAATGCTTGTTACCGCTACTCCTCTGAAACGCAAGCTTCACCAATGTCTTCGACTAATTTAGTCAGTTCTCCAAACTGGGAAGTGCGAAAGAATTCCTATAAAACCCCTTTGGGTAGTTATTGCCCCTAAAAGTTTTAAAGCTTACAATTTTTTTAAAAAAACTTTTAAACAACAAGTGGTAAACATTTGGGACCAACTGCATGAGATCTTATGACTTTTGACCTTGAAAAGGAGGTCAAGTTCAAAGGTCAAGGTCATTAAAAATATGAGAAAATTAATTTGTTTTGTAGCTCCTTTGTTCTTCAACAAATTTTAAACATCTTTGCATCTTTGACATGTACTCTTAAAACCATTTCAGAGATTTCATGCTTGTCCCCTAAGATTGACCCCTCTAAAAGTTAATGCCCCTTTCAGTGCAAACCTTTGTTATCGCTACTTTTCCGAAACCGTAAACCGCAGACGTTCGAAACCTTCAACAAAGTCTACGACTAATTTAGTAGACTCTTGAATCTATTCATTGCAAAAGGATTCGTCAACCATTTTTAGTAGTTATTGTCTCTTACAGTTTCTGATGTTTACGAAGAACTAAAAACTTTTTAGCGACAAGTTGTAAAGACAAGGGAACAATGCATGAGATCTTTGGACCTTTGGGCTTGAAGATAAGGTCAAGGTCAGAGGTCAAGGTCATTTGGAAAGTATCAAAATTGCTAATATATGTTTTTTTTGTAAATGACCTTGACCTTTGACCTTCATATTTGACCTTGACCTTTTCTCACAAGTTAAAAAGATAAATTCATAACTTTTACCTACATTGAGCTTCAAATGTAAAGTTCAATTATATAAGTGTTTTTTATGACTTTGACCTTGATAAATGACCATGACCTTTGACCCATAGGTCACAATCAAGCTTAAGTACGTGAAGGTATTTTTAACTCTCACTTTAACAAATGCTTATATTATAAACCCCCCCCCCCCATTCTCTTAAAAAAAATCAATAGCTACCTAGAAAACTTTTGAACAAGTCAAACGAAACCAAAGATGAACATGAAACCCAGTTTAGCATGTACAAGACACCTTAAAGAAAGTGCCCTCAGAGTTTTACGGTGAGTCTCTTCATGATCAGTACAATTAAATTCTAGTGAATATTGGCACAATCTACATTTTTTTCTGTATGAAATTTAATTGTTGCTGAGTATAAAAATTAATTAAAGCTTGTGTTGGCTATTTTTTCGATTGTTGTTTAGATCATTCAATTCTCCTGCTCTCCTATCAGTTTACCATATCTGTCAAAACGAAAGCGGCCTTTTTCAAATACATAAATTGCTACGCAACCTCAAATGCATGTATACCCGTTAATAACAATATCATAATTGAATCAACAATCCCTTACATTTTAACTCGAAAACAATCTCATTCAAACTCACATAAACACCCAGGAGATTGGCAGAAGTTTATTAACTGGTACTACTTGACTGGACAATGAATCAAGGAAATCCCGGTAACTTTAACTCGACAATAATACAAGTAAATTTCAACGGAACCTGCGGTGTAGGGTTTGAGCACTCGACTGCTAATCCGAAGGTCTATGGATCGAATCCTTCTGGAAGACCTTTTAATTTTTTTTTCTTTTTTTAATTTGATTTTCTGGTGTTTTTCTTCATTTTTTCAACCCAAATGACACGAAAAAGACTTTAAAAGGTGGAAAGACGTCTTATTGTTCTCTGAACAATTAGTTTACTAGTTTTTTCAAAATCTTCTTCTCTGCTCTTGGATATTGAATAATATAACTAAGTACAAAGGTATGATGGGCAGGAGTGCCTCTTCTAAAATTGTGAAATTCATGGCCCTGGGGTCAGGGGTTCTGGAGTTAGGGTGGGGGCTCTATTGATTATATAGTAAAAATACATTTTTTTTGAAAGTCTTATTCACTGCTCTTAGGTATTAGATAAACTAAGTAAGCACATAGTTATGATGAGCAAGAGTGCCTATTCCAAAATTATGAAATTTATGGCCCCAGGGTCAGGGGTTCTGGTGTATGGGGGTGGGCTCTATTGATTATATAGTGAAAATGAATTAATGCTTTGAAAATCTTCTTCTCTGCTCCTGGGTATTAAATAAATTAACTATAGTAAGTACATAGTTATGACGAAGGAGGATTTTTTCTACAAAAATTATGAATTTCATTGCTCCAGGATCAGGGGTTCTGTTGGTATGGCGGGGCTCTAAATGATTATATCTATTAGTGAAAATACATTAAAATTAAATCTTTGAAAATCTTCTTCTATGCTCCTCTTGGGTATTAAGCAGATAAATTACCTATTGTTAAGATGAGCAACGTCCCTTTCTCCAGAGTTTGAAATTTCAAGACACCAGGGTAAGGGGTACTGGGGGGGGGGGTGCTCTACTTATATACTGAAAATGAATTAATTGTTTGAAATCTGCCCCTTTGTATTAATTAAACATTTTTTTATAAGCAGTTTTAAGGGGGCCTTTTTAAAAATTGTGCAATGTGTGGACCTAGGGTCAGGGGTTTATGTTACAGTGTTAGGGGCTCTACTGATTATTGCTGAATATTGCTGATTAGTTGAAATACATTTCTGTTCCCATACCCTGCCCTATGGGTATTAAGTAACCAAACTATGCAATTGCTAAGTGTATAAGTCTGGGAAATAAATGTTGAAAAAAGGTGTGAAAATTGTGAATGCCATAGCATCTACCAGGTAGCTTAAAACATGAAGCAATTTCAATCACTTGAAAGTTGTTGCATGATGTTCAGGTGACCTATAAGGCCCATGTGCCTCTTTATTATTAATATCCCAATTAGTTAGGGCGAAGGGGGCAAAAATAAAACGGGGGCGAAAATTTCTCTGTATACAGTAACGAAATGTAATACAATAAATACTAATAAAACAAATCACTTGACACTTTGAGAGGGATAAGACAGATCTTAGGGAGTTTTGGTATAAAATTGCATTGCAAAAGTTCAAAATCTTTTTGAAATAGCGTCAGGGTAGGATAGTGTTTCATACAGACAGAAAGTATCAATTTACGACCTTGAATTTTGACCTTTTGACTTCAAAATTAAAAGGGGTCTTTCCTTAGGTCACAGGGAGTTGTTATGTAAATTTCATTGCAAAAGCCCAAAGGGTTCTCGAGATATCACGCGGAAACAAAAGTGTTATAACTGACAGAATTTGCGAATTCATTATCTTGACCTTTGACATTTTGACCTCAAAATATGTAGGGTTCTTCTTTATTCCATAGGGAGCTGATATGCAAAATGTCATTGCAAAATCTCAAAGGATTCTCGAGAAAAACATGCATAAATACATGTAACAGCCCCCCACATTTACCGGGTCACCCCCATCGCCCCAGCAAAAAATAAAAAACCCTTAAATGGCTTAAATAATATATCTGCTCACACGCTTTTTGTTGAAGTATATCTAAATAAGATTTTATTGTATTAATTAAATCTGTTGGGGATAAAGGTTTAAATCCCAACCCCACTCCATCAAGTAACCTTTCTCTTTTATTGCATGTCTATAATGTAAAGTGTTTTGTCCACTGATTCATATATCCCTCAACTAATTCGTGTACTAGAAATACATCATACACTTTAAAGGTACTTGGACACAGATTTAAAGTTATCATTTTCTCTATAATATTACGACTTATATATTTTAATAGCATTTTACACAAAAATTATTTAAAAATCTTATTTCCTTTAAAAGATATTGAAATTTCAAATTTTTTGGCGGGTTTGATTGACATATCCTTGAACTCTCACAAAGAAGAAAGTACGGTGTGAACAAAAATCCGCCCAGTCCTAAAATCTTATGAAATTGTTCTTGATACATGTCTAGAGTGACCACTTCCTATGTCATTTTAATTTTTGTTATTATCTCAAACCATTTCTTCAAGAGAGCTCTTCAAAAATATGTAGTTTTCGTAAGAAAATAACGCTATGACATTATGACGTCAATTTGGAGTTATCAAATTTCAACGTTTTAACGTTTCAATGTTTAAATCCCGATACAGCGCCAAAAAAAATGGAAGTGAAAAAAAGTTGAAGCTTACCCTTCTGTTCCATTCTTAAAATGTGGAGCGAGTTTAAATTTCGCCGAATATAAAAATGAATTTTCTTTACTGGAAATATGGTTAGTCATTGATTTTGCTACTTTTTTCGAGAAAACGATTTAACGTCAACGGAACAATTATAGCTTGAATTAGTCCTTATTCCAATTTTTGCTCACGGTAAAATCTTCAAATTCTGAATGAACGATATATCTTTCTTTTATTCGCTTTGATTGTGTGTGTGTGTGTGTGGGGGGGGGGGGGGGTTAGATTCGAACTTCGGCACCAACTTTTTTTCCAAACACCAACACTTTCCCCAAAACCTTTGTAATAGATACGATACAGGTAAATAATAACTAAGTTTATTAAATGTTTACTTTTTAATATCAAAGGAAGCAGTGAGTCGGAAATGTGTAACAGCTCTTTTCCCCAGACACAAAAAAAAATGATGAAAATTGGGACTGATCAGGAGTGGTAATATATCAATAAGGGCCGCCACGCTAACCATTATTTGCTTTGCAAGGTGCCGATCAATATGACCCGCCTATCTCTTTTTTTACAATAATTGTTTCAATAAACCCCAATCATCCAAAATGCCCCCCCCCCCCCCCAAAAAAAAAAATTAAAAAAAACGTGTTTGAATTTTTTTTTGTTAACTTACACGTCGCTTCTTAACTCCGTCGTCTTTTGATGTTTTGGGATCCCTGGCAGATAACTCTTAAAATATAGACCGGTACATTCAAAAGTTTATCGAGATGACACAATAAGCAACAAATATAGAGCGTGAAATTAAATATCAACATTTTCGAGCATCGTTTTTATGATAATTTTCCATCTGGAACGATATATTTTCAAATCTATCCTATGTCTGTGCCGTATTTATGTATGTATACATATGCGTTTATATCAGAATACAACCATGTATGGCCTAGGCCTCGGAATATTGATAATTTGAACATATTTTGTAAAGGATTATTATATTTTATATAGTGTTTTGAATAAAAAAATATATTTAAAAAAATCAAACAAGATCTATTGTGACTTCATCTTTGCGTTATTACGTAATCTATTCACATGACGGTAGCTATGAACTCTCTCATGTCCAAAATAAAAGTATGCCGTTGGCATAAAAAAGAAACCGGTTTTCTTCTTCTGTGCTACTTAATACGATTATTCAATTGATCTTTTTTCATTAGAGTTTTCTTTGGCTCTTTATTACGAAAGACGAATAGGGCCACATAAAAAAAAATATTTTTATCTCGTAATTACGAGATTTTTTCTCGTAATTACGAGATTTTTTCTAGTAATTACGAGATAATTGTCTCGTTATTACGAGAAAAGATCTCGTAATTACGAGAAAAGATCTCGTTATTACGAGATAATTATCTCGTTATTACGAGAAAAGATCTCGTAATTACGAGTTAATTATCTCGTAATAACGAGAAAAGATCTCGTTATTATGAGATAATTATCTCGTTATAACCAGAAAAGATCTCGTAATAACGAGGAAAGATCTCGTAATCCAGAAAAGATCTCGTAATTACGAGAAAAGATCTCGTTATAACGAGAAAAGATCTTGTTATTACGAGTTAATTATCTTTTCTCGTAATTACGAGATAATCAACTCGTTATAACGAGATCTTTTCTCGTTATTACGAGATAAAAATATTTTTTATGTGGCCCTATTCGTCTTTTGTACTTTATTCTTATCGGAAATACTTGTCAGATGCAGGTTAGTCCTACACATTGCAGGGTCATAGTCATCTTCCTTATTATCTTTGCATATTTTCCAGTTTGTATGCTATTTTTTTTTTTACAAATAGACTTACATGGAAAATAAATATATTGCCGACGGATGAAGCATTTCTTATTAACATTTTTTAAGTGAATTATTGCTAGCGCTCTCGAAATAAAAGATAGCTTCAAATTTATAATATGTCAAATTCTGTAGGTTTTGCTTGCTGACGGAAAAGCCCGAGTCATTATCTGATTCTTCTAAGCAATGCAAGGGTTGTTTTTTTGTGTTTTTTTTACTGACATCTATAAGCACAACCAAAGATTGATTCTAATTTCTGATTGGTCAATTCAGCCAATCTTCCAAATTGCAGAAACAGAAGCAAGAATTTACACTTAAAATAACGAATAAATCCACTATTTGCGTTAAAAAAATTCTGATTTGTATGGCTTTTAACCTAACATATCTTGACAAAGATGACCCAAAGGACCAATTTAGCTACTTCACAGGCACTTAGCATCGTTTTTGAAAGTGGGGGGGGGGGGGCAACCTGAGAAATTTTTTTTTTACTTACCTGAAGAAGTTGACAAGCAAAAAAAAAAACCGAAACTTTAAAGTTGCCCAAACTCTCGAAAATCCTATTTCGTTGGGGGGGGGGGGGGGGGGGGGGGGGTAGTGACCAACTTTTTCAAAGCCAACTTACTATCACTTCCAATTTTTTCCTTACAATCCTTGCTATCACTATACTATGGTTATAAGTGGGGGGGGGGGGGGGCAACCATCCTATCAATGAACATTTACTATAGTAAAGGTAATGTTGGGGGAAAAAGTGGGGGGGGGGGCAGGCCCGGATACTACGTCCCTGCTTCACATGCGTTCCAAACTCTCTGCATGGACTCTTTACACAACATACACTTTGAATTATTTTCTATATTCCTTTCAACTCCCATCTATTTTCTTTGCTAAATTGCCAAGAAATTCTCTTCTTTAAATCAGCTCATGCATGCAATGTCTCAATCGGCATCTTCTTCATATTACATAGAGCCCCCACCCCCCACCCCCCTCGAGTAAAGGTTAAATATATTCCGTTGCGCCAAAACTCTAAAACTATAGGTCACCCACCCACCCGTGTTTCTTTACCTATGTGTCTATAAAAAACGCTTACAAAAACAATAATTACTTTATCACTCTCCAGCCCCGATAAAAATTAAAGAATTCAGCAAAATAAATCAATTGATCACGAATCTTTCTTTCTCTGTGTTTAAAAATTGCTACGGCGCTAGCTCACCTATCTTTTTAAAAAGATAAACTTGTGGTAACATAATTTCACATAAATAAATCACACCTCTCAATGAACGTTCAATCCGCCACCGGAAATAGTAATATTAAGTCAAAATAAACATACTGCACATTCCTCGAGCAAAATTTTATCCCTGTTTTCATCAGTCTTTCATCGAAATATTTTGAAATATATCTGTTTAATTTTGCTCGAGGTATGTGCAGTATGTCAATTTTAGAAATATTTGTTGAAAGAAAAAAGGGATCTTTTAACATGGTGTATACGTCTAAATAATTGAGTGTGGAAATTTTGCTTCACATATTTTAAAACTACCAATCATCTAGTAGATGCACATAATTATTATAATTTGGCAAACCTATTTATTAAATTGCAGGAAATAGTGGGCCTTTGTATAAAAGGTAACGAACTTAATTAGGGCTTTTCGCTTTCAGGCGAAGAGCCCTATTGTTTTCGTCTTGTTTTATTATTATTATACCTAACAGATTTATGATCGTGATTTAAAGAACGTCATTGCAGATATGTAATTAATAACATTACCATTAGACAGGATATCTAGATGTCTCGCGTGAGTAAGGTTTTGTACTTCCGGAAACGTCACTTCCGGTATTTATCAGTCAGAAACTAAAATTTTTTTAAACCCTAATACTTTCTTATTTTACATGCAATTTCGTTCAAAATTAAGGAGTATATTCCTCAAAGTAATATCTACAAAAAAGTCATCGTTAGTGTTTTTCCACCTATGGTACATTTTTGTGTTATAGGGCTCCAAAGTTAAGAAAAGGGGGGATTGAAATTTAAAATTTTGAAAACAATGTAGGAAATTTATTTTGAAGATTTTATATTGTTAACCGAAGTAATTAAAGGCAGAAATGTAAGTTTCATGTCCATCAGAGCAGAACTTCCGGTTCCATAAGTCTTTGCAAATTGTCTATGGGAGTTTCTATAGTGAAGAAAATTCATTTGTGTTCCATTATCTCAATAGGGGAGCAAGCAATAATTGTAATAATTACAGGAAATAATTGATTTAGAATTTTCTTCCGCTGAAAATGTTCTAAAAACCAAATCTCTAAAAATTAGGGATTTTTAGGGGTCAATCCTAAAAACAGTTTTTGGCCTGTAACTTTTGTATTTGTCAACTAATCTTGAAACTGATTTCAGTTTTTAGTTTAGCATAAGAAGGACAATTTAAAAATTATGGTCCGTGGAGTCACTTTTTGACCCCTGAAAGGGGTTTTAGAGACCTGATATTTTGTATTTTAAAGTATTTTCAAAAATAATTGTGCAAGAGTTATCTCCCTTTGGAAATCTATTTGAAGACTAATATGCTCTCTAGGTTTCAATTTTGGTATGGATATGTAGAGTACTTTCGGTTTTATAAGTACCTTAATATTTCCTATGGAGATTTCTATGTTAAATTTGAAATCATACAATGTCCATTATTTTCAAAGGGAAGCAAGCAAGTCTCATGATATTTCACAAAAAATAACTACTATAGTGTTGCCTTTGGGTGCTCATGAAAGAAAAATTTCTCAAAATAAAAGGGATTTTAGGGGTCAGTAAAGAAATTAGATTTTTGTATATTACTTTTTTATTGATCCATCGATATTAAAACTGATTTCGGTTTTGAGTTCAGCATTAGAAGTGCAATTAAAAAATTATGGTCCGTGGGGTCACTTTTTGACCCCTTTTGGGTGTTTTATAGACTTGAAATTTTGTATTTTAATTTTTTTTTCAAAAATATTTGTGCAAGAGTTATCGTCCCTATGGTCAACCTGTTTGGAGTCTAATATGCTCCCTATGTTTCAATTTTGGTATGGATATGTGTAGTACTTCCGGTTTTATAAGTACATTAAATTTCTCTATGGAGATTTCTGTTAAATTTGAAATTATGCAATGTCCGTTATTTTCAAAGGGAAGCAAGCAAGTCTTATGATATTTCACATGAATAATTACTTTAGTATTGCCTTCGGGTGGTTAGGTCATGAAAATAATATTTCTCAAAATAAAGGGTATTTTAGGGGTCAGTACAGAAATTAGTTTTTTGTATATTACTTTTTTATTTGTCCATAGATCTTCATACTGATTTTTGTTTTGAGTTAAGCATAAAAATGACAATTTAAAAATAATGGTCCGTGGGGCCACTTTTTGATCCCTTATGGGTGTTTCTGGGCCTGAATATTGTATTTTTAAGTCTTTTTAAAAAATGATGACGTAAGAGTTATCTCCCTTTTTCAAACTGTTTGGAGTTTAATACACTCCCTTTGTTTCAAATTTGATATGCATATGAAGAGTACTTCAGGTTTTATGAGGCCCTTAAAATTCTCTATGGAGATTTCTATGTTAAATATGAAAACATACAATGTCCCATATATCAAAAGGGAAGTAAGCAATGCTCGAGATATTTCACATGAATAATACTCTATCATTGTCTTCAGTTGGTAAGGTCATGAATAGAAAAATCCCTTAAGGAGTAGGGCCGTTAGGAATCAATTCAGAAAACAGCCTTTCCTCTGTAACTTTTTTATTTTCAAGCAATCTTTAAACTTATTTTGGTTTTGCGTTAAGCATAAAGAGAGCAGTTTAAAAAATATTACCCATGGGGTCACTTTTTGACCCCTAATAGGAGTTTTAGTGGATTGAAAAACAGTACATTTTCGTATGTTTTAAATATTGATGGAAGAGTTATTTCTCTTCGAGGATACACTGGTGAACAAAGATAATCGTTATGTTTTCAATTCAGTATTGATTTCAAAAGAACTTTTGCAATGTTGTTTTATTTGAGTTTTTTAAAACTGTAATATAAGATTCTTCATTTTCGGGGTCGAAAAGCCCTCCGTTTTTGTTGAACGAAAAAAATAAGGTCTATTTCTTTAATTTTACTCTTAATCCTTAGGAAAAGTGGCAATCTCGTTTTGTATAAATAAAAAATATTAATACTATAATCCAGAAAATTCAGAGTAGACACGTTCGAAAGCAAAACAAACACACAATATATTGTCAGTCCGTGCAGTTGTGGTAAACAGACTGTGACGATTGAACGCCACCTGTGATTTCTAAATATAAACAATAACAGAACTCGAGCCCTGTTTACAAAAACTGTGTACATAATACGAGTGTGCTCGATTTGCTAAACTCTGTACGCATCTCTTAGTTCGGAATGACAATACTTGTGAAAGTGTTTTGCTTTCTAACATTTCTACTTTGAAAAAAATTATTTTTCTTGAAAAAAAGTTTTAATATTTCTCATTAAAACACATCAAAATTGCCACTTTTCCTAAGGATAAAGAATAAAGTTAAAATTTGTGAAAGTGCAAGGATGTGTCATTCAAATCCGCGAATAATTTTAAAGTTTTAATAACTTTGAAATGAAATAAGATTTTTAATTAATTTATGTGTGAAATGCTATTAAAATATATAATTTGTGATATTATACAGAAAAAATGAGAAAATATTGACTTCAAATCTGTGTTCAAGTACCTTTAAAAATAAAAATAGAAAAAAAACATTCCAAAAATAAGAAGCATGTCTATGATTCCAAACCATCCACTAAAATTAAAAGTGTCGCATTAGTGTGAAATTATACAAATTGCCATTCTTGAAATAACAAGATGTGTTTGTAAAACACTGATGCCCCCGTATGGCAACATAGCAAAGATTAGGAATTTCTTAAATTCTAATTTAATTAATTGGTACCAAACTTAGGGTATTCGCACTAGAAAACAATTGTGAAATTTGAAAGTAAGCTAATGTTAAAAATACTTATGTAGAGCATGAAAGCCCTATCCCTAACCGTTCAGAAGTTATGGTCAGCGTTCAATTTTTTAAAAAGTAGGTCAAACTCCAATGTCAAGGTCAGAGGGTCAAAGTTATTGTTATCAAATGAAAGATCTTGTCATAAGGATCAAATATGTAGAGTATGAAAGCACTAGCCCTAATTCTTTAAAATTTATGGTCAAGGTTTGCTTTTTTAAAGTAGGTCAATCTCAAAGGTCAAAGACAAAGGGTCAAAGTTCTTGGTATCCAATGAAGGATCTTTTAACAAAAGATTACATATATGAAGTATGAAAGTCCTATCTCTTAATTGCCGTTCAAAAATTATGGCCAAGATTAAAGTTTTTTCACAAAGTACGGAAATCTACAAGGTCAAGGTCAAAGGGTCAAGGTTGTTGGTGTCCAGTGAAGATCCTTTAACAAACATTACAAATGTGAAGTATAATTGTCCTGGTGTCTACTGTTCAAAAGATATGGCCAAAGTAAAATTTTAAAATTTTCATGTAAAAGTGGGTCAAACTCCAAGGTCAAGGTCAAAGGGTCAAAGTTATTGTTATCAAATGAAAGATCTTGTCATAGGAATCAAATATGTAAAGTATGAAACACTAGCCCTAAATCTTTAAAATTTTAGGTCAAGGATTACTTTATTTAAGTAGGTCAATCTCAAAGGTCAAGGTCAAAGGGTCAAAGTTCTTGGTATCCAATGAAGGGTCTTCTAACAACAATAACATATATGAAGTATGAAAGCCCTATGCCTTACCGTTCAAAAGTTATGGCCAAGGTTAAAGTTTTTTCTCAAGTACGGAAATCTACAAGGTCAAGGTCAAAGCGCAGCAAGTTTTGCGGACAAACAGACAAACAGAGAGACTTCGTTTACGAGGGCATAAAAAGTTTAACCCTTTCCTAAGGCATTTCAACAAAGTTTTATCGAGATATTTTTTTTTTGTAAACTGTAGGAATCAAACAGTTTTTTATGCCCCCGTAAACGAAGTTTCGGGGGTATATAGTTTTTGTTGTGTCCGTCTGTCTGTCTGTCTCTCTGTCTGTCTCTCTGATTGTCTGTTTGTCCGCAAAAACTTTAACCTTCTCCATAACTTTTGATTTAGTGGAGCTATGACTTTCATATTTCATATGTGTATTCCTTGTGAGAAGACCTTTCTTTGGGTACCACCAAATTTGACCTCTTGACCTTGACGTTTGACCCACTTTTACATGAAAATTTTAAAACTTTACTTTGGCCATATCTTTTGAACAGTATACGTAGACACCAGGACATTTATACTTCACATACATAATGTTTTTTGAAAGACCATTCACTGGATACCAAAAACCTTGACCATTTGACCTTGACCTTGTAGATTTACGTACTTGTAAAAAAACTTTAAAGTTGGCCATAACTTTTGAACGGAAAAAAAATTAGGGCTTTCATACTTCATATATGTAATTCTTGTGAGAAGACCCTTCATTGGATACCAAGAACTTTGACCCTTTGACCTTGACCTTTGGGATTGAAATACTTTAAAAAAGCAAACCTTGACCCTTACTTTTAAAGATTGGGACTAGTGCTTTCATTCTTTACATATTTGATCTTTATGATAAGACGATTCATTTGATAACAATAACTTTGACCTTCATTGGATACCAAGAATTTTGACCATTTGACCTTGACCTTTGATACTGGCCTACTTTAAAAAATGCAAACATTGACCGTAACTTTAAAATAGTTGGGGCTAATGCTTTCATACTTTACATATTTAACTCTTGTGACAAGACCTTTCATTTGATAACAAGAACTATGACCCTTTGACCTTGACCTTGGAGTTTGACCTACTTTTAAAAACATTTAGCCTTGGCCATAACTTCTGAACGGTAAGGACTATTAGTTCCATACTCTCCATAAGTATTCTATGTTGCAAGAGCTTTCATTTGATACCAATTACATTGACCTTTTTACCTTGACCTTGGAGATTTTTGTACTTATTGAAAAAACTTAAACATTGGCTTATTTTCAAATTTCACAATTGTTTTCCAGTGAGAATACCCTATACTTTTGCTACCAATTAATTAAATTAGCATTTAAGAAAAGCTGAATCTTTACTATGTTGCCATACGGGGGCATCTGTGTTTCACAAACACATCTTGTTTGTTTTAAGAATTTAAACAAAGTTTTTTTCTGGATATATGTTGTAAACTTGATCATTCGACAAGCTTAGTCTGATTCTATCGCCTTTGTTATATGTAGATCAGAGGTCGGAAAATCCCGAAAAGTTGCGATTGATGTCCCGAGTGTTATCGAGATAAGAATGACAGTGCAAAACATATCGAAACAGAATACATACAACTGAAAAGCTTGAGTGTTATGAAGATCAATTATTTTAATAATAAAAAATATATTAAAAATTTGTTAATTGATAAAAAAAAAACTAGCTTTTAATTTCGAATTATTAATTGCTTATTTCCACTGTTTGTTAAGTCATATTTTTTTATGATACATTTGGAAATCTTGAAAAAAATGTTAGTCGTTCGAAAATTACATAACCAAAAAATTATCCTTCTTGGCCCTGAAAAGCATTTCAGTCATTAAAATAATTGAAAAATTTCTGAGCATGCAGCTTCTACCAATCTCAAAAGAAAGGAAGTGCATAGTCCGAAAACTTGAAAAAAAATGTTCTACGGTGTTAGATTTATTACATTCTCATTTAAGAAATACTTTATAAACTGTAAGTCGTCTCCTCATTCCTATTTTTGATCGGAGTAGTTCATCGTTGATTAAAGTAGCAATTGAAAAGGGATGTTCTGTCCTTATACACCTACATTTAATGTTCAATAGAACTGTATTATATAATAAAGAAATGTATGTTAATCTTTCATTTATTTTACGTTTTTTGTCATTTTACTCACCCGAGCTGAATGCTCATGTGAGCTTTTCAGATTGCATTTTATTCGTCGTCGGTCTGTCGAGCTGTCCGTCCTTCCGTCTGTCTATAAACTTTTCACATTTTAGACTTCTTTTCAAGAACCACTGGGCCAATTGTAATAAAACGTGGTAAAAGAAGAGTTTAAATTGCCGGAATAAAAGGTCAAATCCCTTCACAAGAGGAGATAATTAAGATAGGACAACCGTGTGAAACCGTTAAAATTAATGTTCTTTTCGAGAACCACTGGGCCAAAAAATCCAAAACGAAGCATCCTTGGGTAATGTAGATTCTGAATTGTACAAATCATGACCCCTGGGTAAGTGGCGGGGTCAATTTTTTGCAGGAAAAATATAAAAATATGAAAAATTAAAAAAAAATAAAAAATATTCTTCTCAAGTACCACTGGTCCGAAAAGCTGAGACATATGTGGAAGCATCTTGGGGTAGTTTAGATTTCAAATTGTTCAAATCATGACGAGGATAGGGCGGACTAAAATAGGGATTCAAAGTTTTACATGGAAATATATGGACAAAACTTCTTCTCAAGAACCACTGGAACAGAAAAGCTGAAACTTATATGGAAGCATCCTGGGGTAGTGTAGATTTTAAATTGTTTAAAAAATTACCCGTTTGGCAGGGTGGGGTCACAATATGTACAGTGTATTACAAGAGGGAGATGTTGTAAAGAACAGCATGGTCAAAGCTACTCATGTGAGCGATGTGGCCCATACGCCTCTACTTTGTAATTTTTAACTATACGTCTGGTCTTTACTTTAAATTTTCATTTATTTTTTCGTGTCAGGTAAATACCATAAATATCAGCCAGTAGTCAGATGTTTATTGTATTGCTTACTGTTTACTGAGAAATATCAGCTGAATCTCAATGAGCAATCAAACAGAATCATAAGGGACAAAATCAAAGACAGATATTTCCCCATGGTTACTGAAGAAAGCTCAGTAGATATACCAAAGGAAATCACAGAAACACGTGATGGTGTGATAACGTTTAAATCAGACGACATCCGACATGACGTCATGTACGCCTTTGTTACGGAGTGTCAGGTGGAGGACAGTGATCTGGATTTTTTCCTGACCACGGCGTCACGTGACGTGATATCAGAATACTGCCGGTCCTGGTATTATGAGAGGAGTGAGGGAGAAAGATGTCTGTATGTACCGTACAGTCCAGAGGAGATGTACGACCTCTTCATAGACAAACTACAGCTGGACATCATCACACACTGTACTGTGTCGGACAGGAGGATTCGTGACAGGATCAGTCAACGTTGTGAGTATTTATAACTTTTAATAAAGTTTTCCCCCTAGAAACTAGTTTCAAAAATCGCCATATAAATAACTTATTATTGATCATCAGAATTTATCAGGAATTTAAATACATAATTATTCAGATCATGCAATTTTGGTATTATTTCATTTGTATTACAGTAACTTATTTAGTATTGGAGTTTTATGAAGAGACTTACTTTTACAATCGACGGCTGACTTTTACATTTTAAAGGGGCCAACTCCAAACTAAAAAAAATATAGAATATGAATTTTCTTTATAAAACACATCCAAAGATACAAGTATTTAATTAGTATTTCTGTTTTTTTTTCGCTGGGATCTGTAAAGTTCTAAGGTAAATACTACAGTACTTAATATCAATTCTCTGTAATTATCAAAATTGGTTGGCCACGCATAGAAAAACATTTTGATTTTTTTATAATAATTTTAAACAGCTATGTCATTAATTGTAAAATCTAAAGTGGGTTTATGAAATAGACCCTTGGTTGCCATAGAAACGGGGTGCAAAATTCTCAATTTCGTTAATTTTGAAAAACGTGTACTTATCAAGAAAAACTGTGTCCAGAAATGAAAAGGGATAACTTCATATGTTTTCATTATTTAAATTTAATACTACAGATTAAAGTAAATATATCTGTAGTTTTAATTTAATCTCTCAATGGTAAATGGCCATTTTACATATTTTAACATATCAGATATGTGATTGGTTTAGTGGAGTTTTTGCAGGCTTAAAACAAAAAAGGCACACTGATTACAAATTTAGTAGTAATTAATTATGAAAGGCTGATATTTGATTATATCAAAATATGTAAAATATTGGTGGGAGACTCAAAGATGTAAAAGGAATTCAAAGGTAAAGATGACTTTTTTCTACATTTTGAAGCATTTTTTGCTTCCTAATTACTTCCCTTGAACTACTCTCTAACGTTTGGAGGTACTATGTGTATAGTAAACAGCAATGAACATTTTCTGGCGAAAGATCTCATCAAAGTTTTACAGTCTGGAAGAAGAAAAGAAGGCTAGACATCCTAAACAATGAAGACAGAAGGTAAATTTATGTATATACTGAGCATTACAAAAATATCAAGATTAACAAATGCATATTTTCTTAATTTAATTTGCCTTAAAATACACAGTTGTTTTACCGGTAGTGGTCAGTGGTCCTTATCAAATCAAGTGAACTATACCTTTTGACAGTTTGACTTTCTGAACAATGAATTAATTATTTTTAGTAATAAAAATGAATTTGAAGCATATAAACATCACAAGTTTGCTGATATAGCTGATCCCCCCCCCCCCCCGCGAAATATAAATGTCTATATAGCAGTGTATAGAGATTGTAGAATCTGTGCCATTCAGTAGGTTTACTTTTTATGATGTGCTGAAAGAGACTTTTAAGTGAACATTATTTATCTTTATAATATAAATTTCCACTTCTGTCAGTTTTCATTCATTGGTTATCCTATTATTTCAATTCTTTATTGGCATTAGGCACATATTTTACAGAATTGTGTTGTTAAAATATTTAACTACTTTTGGTAGCTTTAAATACCTACGTAGCTATTAATACCTACGTAGGTAGAAATAGTCTTTGGACTGGACCTGTTAAGACGAATAAAGAAAAAGTAAGACCAGTAAACCAAAACAGGACCAAAAAGGTCATGACTGAAGTTCAAGTGCATTCTGCAAGAAAGTGGACAGCCTAGATTTTGTTCTTTTCAAGGTAACCATTCTTAAAATATGAAAGTAAATTTAGGACAGATGATACAAACAAAAAATGGATACCTGGATTGGTATATATTTTTTGGCATAATTTAATTGCAAATTAATGATGCTATTAATAAATTTCTAGAATATTAAGAAATTGTAAACCTTCTGTGATGTTCAAAAGTCTGCCCTCTTGAAACTATCCTTATTAGTCTATACAACTATTTTTTACTTCAAATTCCATTTTTATGCAAATATGATTTAAAAATAAAAAAGTACTTGAAGATAATTTTTAATTTTACTGATTTAAACATGACCTCAGTTGTTATTTTCAAATTCTTTGACAAAAGTTTTTTTTGTACCGTGGGTATCATCTGTCCTTAAATTGTTAAAAAATATTTTAGTTTTATATCTAAATTTAAATCTTGCTTATTTTTTTTTTTTAAACAAAATTTAATACCTGTCCAGTAACAGAAGAATTATGATACTAGAATAAAGAAAACAACTTTCTAAAGGATTACATACACATTTAATTAGCTTGAAATCAGTGTATATTGGAAAGTGCAGGAATTATTTACTATTGCAGGTTGAGAAGGGATGCCATATTTTAGGTTTGAAACCAGGCAAGTGAAAGCTGAATTCCAACCTACTACAACATACTTGTACCCACTGTCTTCAAGATATCAGTGTTTGAGATGTAAAAGTTCAAATATAATAGGAACATGTTTACATTATTATGTGAAGGCATCCTCAAATCTTATGCTGTATAACAATATGTTTTAGAACTTATCATGCTTTATCCTGTACCTTGCCAAAAAAACTCAACTCAGCATAATTCTCATTAACTAATTATCAGTGTTACTTGCGTATGTCAATGTAGGTCATTACTTGTACATGCCTGTCCAACAAAAACTCTAAAATTGAAAAATCAGAGACAAGATTTTCAGAGCAGCAGAAACAGTAGAATTTGTCACATAAATATGATGATATGTAAAATAGTTGAGAATACATGTACTCTAAATGTTGCATATATAAAAAATAAAAAAAGCGAAAAGTTCTCTTGTTTTCAGAATTTATATTTACACGTGAAAAAAAGAAAACGAGATTGATATAGTTCGTGTGACGAGATGTTGGCAGGAACCTAGTAAAATGAAAGGAAGAACTTCCTTAAAATGATACTTGTGGGGGACAGTGTCTCATGGGGGGGGGGGGCATTGTTTGTTAATTATATGCCAAACACTATGTTTAAAGTTTTCCATTGTTGGATATTTATGTTTAGATCCAAGATAACTTACCCAAGAGGATGTGATTTTTTTTATACCAATGTAATTTTTCTCAAGTTTAAAGCCGTGTTTCATAAGTTTTATAAGAAAAAATAAGAAGGGGGGGGGTAAATTTTTGATTTCATTCAAAGTATCTGTGGTTTGCAGTTGCCAATGAATTTAATAAATAATTATATAAAGTAACAAGTTGAAATGAGTAAAATATTATGAATGTCCTGCTTGTTTTAGTTTCATTTAAGAATTTTTCAAGATTGACCAAATCTTGGAAAAAGTAAAAGCCACAAGGTTTTGCAATTATTTGACATAGCATTACAAAATGCATTATATTTTTGCAACATCATAGAGATGCAAATTTAAGATGCCAAAAAATTTAGTTCACATTTACATTTAACTCATTACACAGGTTTTATAAAAGAGTAAATAAGTCTAGTTTTGGGAATATTTTTACTTTAAACGCAGCCATTTTGGTTAAAAATGTGGTGTTCCTGTCTCCATGGTAACAAATCTTGCATTCCTGTTTCCATAGTAATAGAGAATGGATAGGGAAAATTTTATTTCATATTAGTTTCAATCTAAGGGGAAAGTTTCAGGAAACTTGAAACAATCCCTGGTTAGTCTACTGTGATGTACTTCAAAATTGTCAATTTTACGGAAGGGGGAGGGGGGGGGGGCATTTTGTGCAGGTGTTCACAGTTCTCCTATCTAAGAACATAGGAAATGGGATGTGAATATTTTTACATGACACTTCTCCTAGATATGGACTAATTTTACTGTAAATGACATCAAAACAGGTAGAAAGGAACATTTCTTTTCTATATGAACTTAATGTAATGTGCATATGTTCCTTGAAATACGGAAATTTTGCAGATTTTGGTTAATTTTTCATCAGCTTTTTAAAAAAAATGTTTAGGTGTCCCATAAATATTTTAATGTGTTAAAACTAACTTATGTACCATCTATACAATGCACTGTTTCCTGAATTTCAAATCAGTGTGCAAAGTATTAAAAAATCGCTTTGAAAAAGGGTCTAAAATGGAAATTTTCTCAATTTGGCAAAATGCCAAAATCCCCAAAGCTAAGCGTTGTTAAGCCATTATGTAGAATTACAGTTTTTAAAAAATTATGTTGTTATACTAAAGAGAAATAATGGTAGTTTTGAAACAAAAGTAGATTTTCCCATTCTCTTGTTTCTTTTAAGCTCATTTTTATTCAGTAAAACCTATAAAATCACGTTTTTTGGTCAAATTTTAGGAAGAATTTACAGGGGAAACAATAGGTGCCGTTACCATGGCAACGAGACATTTTTTGAAATAAAAAAATATAAAACCATTAATGATGTGACAATGTGAGTACACACAAAAAGTTTCATTAAAATTGAAAATGTAGCGTGGCCAAGCATTATTGATATTGTTTGATTATTACAGAGAATTGATATTAAAACGCATACAAACATAAGGATAACTTTACATCGTAGATTTTAAATACGAGCTAGTTTGCTGAAATGCGCTTATGCGAGAATTTTCCAGGTCTAAGTTATTCGTGCATTTCTCAGCTTTACGTTCTCTTCATTTAACAAAATTACATAAAAAATTCATTTTCAATTATCAATAAATTCATTTGAATGAAAAATCAAAACTAGTGGTACATTGCATATTTCTTATTCTGAATCACTGACCCCGAGAGCTCTCAAGAGCTTCGGGACCTTTTGATTATACGCCTCCTAGTTCGACCGAATTAGCTCCATAGTTGGTCTTTTTTTTCCTTTCCTCTCTGGTCTACATTCCTCAGATGAAGAGGTAAGGGTCATCTTAATGATGCTCAACAGTATTCCCGTCTTCCTGAAATAGGTGGACCAGAACTACCTTTTCTAGACGAGTGTATTTTACTTGGGGATAAAATATATCCTAACCATCACCCCGTTGTTACCGCATTGACAGAACAACAAATAGATAGAAGGACCATTTTTGAAAGAAAAAGGTGTCGAAAAGTAAATCGAATCATTTCAACACATACACTTTAAAAAATGCGCTTAGAAAATAAACACTTCCATTACGTGTTTTGACCTTAACATGTATAAGATTGTGTTAAACGGCTAAACACTTAGGTCTAAACGTGTGTTAGATTGTGTTTAACGGCTAAACACTTATGTCTAAACATGTGTTATATCTACATGATGTTAAGATTTCACACATGTTTAGATATAAGTGTTTAGAAATTGAACACTTTTCTGTGAAGTGCAGAGTTATCTTCCCGGAAATGACGCATATATATTCGAATGATAAATAGAGCGGTTATCGAAACAAAGGAAATCCAAATATTAGCTAAAGAAGATGGATTAAAAGAAGTGAATGCTAATCAAAGTGATAACCATGAAGAGATTGTGAAATGCATTTAAACTGCAACATTACTGCGATAAAAGGTATGTTAACTATTATTTTTATTTTACATAAATTGACCATGATGGGCAACGTAAACAGGCATGCGTTTGCACATGTAGCTGTAGATCAAGATTACCTTCGGTATATTTTGTATTCCTGAAATCTAGAAAGGAGTACATTATATGGAATATCAATAAAATCTATAACAATATCAATACTAAAGAGTGGTTATATAGACGAGGTTCAATAAAAGTAGCACAATAATAGCTATCAAACATGTAAAAAAAAAGTTCATACAAATCCAGCCATTGAAAAGCATATTTTGATAAAATTTGAATTTCTTTCTTGTAGGATATGGTCCACATCGAACATGAAAGTAATATACACGTATCAGAGAAACTGTTGTCATCTCCAAGTCCACAATGACATGCCAATTATGCCATCGTTCTTACATTTTTCAACACTTCTTACTTTCTAGGGGAAACTGAGTTTTGTGAAGCCTGCTGTTCGTTATAGCTTTGAACAACCTAAAAAAATTCTCAAATGATGACAGTTGATTACTTACTGACGGTCACCGATGAAAACAAATTATGCGTGTGTTGCTCAGTGAAAAATTGCTGGAAGTTAAACTTGATACAGACATAAGAAATAACTGCTTGCTAATCTGGTTAGAATTAAAACCAGCGTGTAAAATTTAATGTACATGTATATTTGATTTAAAATTCTTTATAAAAAATCCATGTTTGAATGTTCATTGAATAAAATTTAAAATGTAAACAATTGTTATTTTTTCAGTTTTCTTGCAGGAAGACAACGAAAACATCCAAGTGTTGAATTTGTAAACATGTATAACATAACATTTTTTGTAAAGTGTTTAAAGTCTAAACATGTAAGTGTCTAGGGTCTAAACACTTTCCGTTACACGTAATGAAATAAAATGTGTTTAAAATTTCAACGCATCAAAAAAAGTGTGACAATAAAGTGCTTAGGAAAGTGTCTATCATCTAAACACATTTTTTTAAAGTGTAGGTCTATTGTTGAACGATCTATTTGTAGATTAAAGAGTTATAAAATATTGAGTAGTGTTTGGAGGCAAAAAAAGAAGACAACTTCGCCAAATTGTATTTATTGTTGCATGGTTGGCTACTATAAAAGAGAAATTTAACATTATTCTTTAATTATTGCCGTAATGTACAAAAGGCTGTATAAAAAACTAACTACCGGTTGGAATACACTTTTTATTTTGATAAGATATTGAGCATTACGGGTTATCTAAAGGTTTTTGTAATACAATGTTTAAAACGATAACCCTAAAATGGTTAGTATTTATTGCACTAAATATACACCATACTTCAAATATGGTTTTTGTTCACTTGTTTGGATATATGCTATCCTGTGCAATTAAAGAATAAAACATTGAGATAAAGCAACAAAAAATAGTTCCTAAAGACAGAGGGTAATAATCCATCTTTTGTTTTCTTTTCTGATTTACTTTATAAGTGTGTAGCTATAGTGTGTGTTGAGATTCAATTTAAGTGTTTGGAGTCGGTCCCTTTGAATTGTAAAAGTCAGTCGTTGATTGTAAAAGTAAGTCTCTTCATAAAACTCCATTACAAACAATTATATATATTTTCAAGTAAAACCCTCACAACTACTTTACCCTTTTATATCTACATCAATACCCTAAATTATTTGATTAATGTCAGTAATAACAGACCAAATAATTGAACTGGAAATCAATTTGACCGCTGTCGCATAATATTTGGTCCGCATTGTTTAAAGCTCCGGCCGGACCTAATACGATAACATATTTGGTCCGCCTGGCTCTATAAGAAAAGGTCCGCCCTCGGCCTTTTAAACAAATTGTATGCACGTGGTTCATTCGATATTAATTAAAAACTATTCTTTTAAAATGAATTAAGGATATATAGTCGTATTAATAGGTAGTGTTTCCTCCAAGAAAATGTAAGAAGCAAAAAGTAAGAAATCGAAATGAATACATTTACATAAATAAAGGAATGTATAGATTTATTGATCGGGTTTCCTGTCGGGATGATGGGACATGCTTCTTTTGTCGTTTAAATTAATAAACTAATGTCAACATTATCATAAAAAATATTAAGAATACAATTGAACATACATTTACCTTCACCTCCTTGTTTACTGGCAGATTAATCAGTATTGAATGAACAGATAATGTTCTCAAGTCCAACACGAATCATTTAGTTACAGTTTCTTTCATATAAACATGATAAACATTTGACTAATCCACTCACAAAAACTAAAGTTCACATCTTTCAAAATATATTTCTTTATAGTATTAAGAAAAGAAATCTATCATTCTTTACGTTTAATATTGTTGTAAATAACTGGAGGGTCACTAGCTGTGACAGGGGCTTATTTTACGGTGTACTTCCCTACACCCCTAATTGTAAAAACAACATGCCTACGGACTGGGCAGTTGATTGTTTCGTTTGAGAAAACCTAAAGTACCATGTTTCTTACCTATTCAAAGGCTAATTTTTTATATCTACTAGATCTCTGCATTTCATTTTCTGAATTTAACATTGCATTTTCCGACAATTTTTGTTATTTTTTCGGAATCCGACAATTGTTTTTTTCATTTCCGACATTATCTACTAGTATTTCTTTTTCTTTTTTCACACTTTCGGATTTTTTAGGATACCTTTCCGGCAATTTAAGTTTAACATATATATATAAAAAAGATGGAAATTGAATTTTAACAGGGTATTGTATATATGCATTGTATAATATTATTTATTTCAAATCACGTTTTTTCTAATCATTACATACACTCTGTAATCAATATTAAGACGGGTTAATAAGTATGGAAACAGTGAAGTGAAACTTCACATTCACAATTCATGTACCTTTATCTGTTCCAGTGCAAAATCAAGTACGTTTCTTTGACAGCTAAGAGCAAAGCCTTTTATTTGAATAAATTATCTAAAATATTTTACCTTAATTAAGGATTTTTATAACGGATGTATGACTTCTTTTTTCATTGACGAAAAAAGTACTGAAATGAATTTGACAAATGTGAAAACTTTTAAAATGTAAAAACTTAAAAATGTCGGAAATGAAAAGGACAGAAAATTCCGGAAATGAAATACTACTACTAAATATTACTTCGGGACAAGGTAAATGTGCATTAATTGGCGAAATCAAACCAAATTAAGTCGATTAATTGCTGGATTTATAAATGCCTTTATTTTTTCATAATTAATATACATGTGGCTCATATAAAATCTCTGTGCACTACATTTATGATATATTATATATACTAATGTCTCTCAGTTTCAATGAAAATCCGAACATTTTATACCCCCTCCTTTTTTTTAATTATTACATGTGTATTTTTTTCACCTGTCAAAAAAGTTTAAAGTTTTAAAGTATACCGATATTGTACATATAAAGAGCTTGAGTTTAAAGACACAATTTCAGAAAATAATGAATGCACTTATGGGCCCTGGTAAAATGTGAAAAAATAAGCAAAGTTAGCAAAATTTTCATCTCAAATCATTAATTGATATCCAAACCATACGATTCAACAAATTTTTTTACGATGAAATTCACAAAATATAAAGAACAAAACCATACAATGTGGTAGGGTCAGCCGACTTTTGTTTAGTAAATCGAGATGCAGTACAGAGGGCGGACCTTTTCTGATAACTGCATTTTAAGGTCCGCCCTGTCTATTTTTCTAGTTTTCAACCTCCGAAAATAAACCCTGTCCAAAACTTCTCTTTATGACATGAATATATATGAAATACAAAGGGCGGACCTTTTCTGATAACTGTGTTTTAAGGTCCGCCCTGTCTCTTTCTCTAGTTTCTAAGCTATACGTAAATAAACCCTGTCCAGAAATTACCCTATAAAAAAGAAGAATCTGAAATAAAAAGGGCGGACCTTTTCTGATAACTGCGTTTGAAGGTCCGCCCTGTCTCTTTCTCTAGTTTTTAATTTATACGAAAATAATGGCAAGAAATTACCCTATAAAACATGAAGGTATCTGAAATACAAAGGGCGGACCTTTTCTGATAACTGCGTTTTAAGGTCCGCCCTGTCCCTTTCTCTAAATTTTAAGCTACGAAAATAAACCATCTCCAAAAATTATTATTTTTTTGATAACATGAGGATATCTGAAATACAAAGGGCGGACCTTTTCTGATAACTGTGTTTTAAGGTCCACCCTGTCTCTTTCTTTAATTTCTAAGCTATACGAAGATAAATCCTGTCCAAAAATTTCCCTATAAAAAATGAAGATATCAGAAATACAAAGGGCGGACCTTTTCTGATAACTGCGTTTTAAGGTCCGCCTTGTCTCTTTCTCTAGTTTCTAAGCCATACGAAAATAAACTCTGTCCAGAAATCACCCTATAAAAAAATGAAGATATCTGAAATACAAAGGGAGGACCTTTTCTGATAACTGCGTTTTAAGGTCCGCCCTGTCTCCTTCTCTAGTTTTTAAGCTATACGAAAATAAACCCTGTCCAGAAATGTCCCTATAAAACATGAAGGTATCTGAAATACAAAGGTCGGGCCTTTTCTGATAACTGCGTTTTAAGGTCCGCCCTGTCTATTTTTCTAGTTTTCAACCTCCGAAAATAAACCCTGTCCAAAACTTCTCTTTATGACATGAATATATCTGAAATACAGAGGGCGGACCTTTTCTGATAACTGCGTTTTAAGGTCCGCCCTGTCTCTTTAGTTTTTTAAGCTACGAAAATAAACCCTGTCCAGAAATTACCCTATAAAACAGGCGTGAGATAAATAATTATAAACAACTTTTCGCAGAAACCTTCAAGTCGGTTATAATAGAACATAATTTTCGGTTATACTAGTAATAGAAAATAATTCATAGTTACTAACACTTAACAGTTCTTGACAAAGGACCAAGCTTCTTCACCAATCGTGGCTTCTTAACATCTTCACATTCGGAACTCTCTGGATTTCTTTATATAATATGCTGCATTGCCACGAAATTCTATTCTAAACCAGCTCATACAATGCGTCAATCTGCATCTTTGCCATATTATATAGAGTCTCCCCCCTCTGATGTTTCGGAGGTCCGTGTTTGCTCTGCTCTTATTTTGTATATTTGTTTAATGGACGTTGAGATTGAATACTGTTTTTTATTTCCATATCCTTCCTCTCCAGTAAAGGTCATTAATGTTCCGTTGCGCCAAAGCTCCAATAGGTCCACCCCCCCCCCCTCGTTTATTTACCTATATGTCTATAAAACTCACTTCACAAAACAATTATAACTTGATCACACTCCAGTCTCGGAAAAATTAAATATTCAGCAAAATAAATCAGTTGAACACGGACTTTCCTTTCTGTGTTTAAAAATTGCTACGGCGCTAGCTCACTTATCTTTTTTATAAGATAAACTTGTTTTATTTCCGACAATTACTCTTTTTTCCCGACATTTGATTTATCTTTTTTTATTTCCGGAATTTTTTATAGGTACCTCTCCGGCAATGTAATGTTTACCGGGTACATGGACGTAGAAAAGGAATTTTGAAAAAAAAATTATTAAACACCACAGTTTTAATATAAAAATCTGTATAATACATCTGTACATGAAGCACCAAGTCTATTTAACAGACTACAAATAATGAGCATGCAATTTTTTCCTCACATTTAATGTTCGATAAATCAAATGCCAAATACTGCCTTGAACTTATGTCTATAATTTTATTCTTTAAAATTTTCAATTACCGAAATTTAAATCAAAATTTGCGTTTTATATATAGATATCAGAGATTTAAAACAATGACCGATTCTTATCGATTCGGAATTTAAATATCAGACACAGTTTTAATTCAATTAGCTTGAATTTAACTAATAGGGGATATTTAAGTTCAATATCGGTGAAAATTTTAATTTAAATATAAATATCAACTCTCATGTAAATATACGCTTAATCTAGTATTTATAATTTTTAACTCAGATACGCCATATTTAGCTTTAAATTTTCAAATAAAGACTATATGATTATAATTAATATAAATGTCGCAGTTTTGAAGTGTACGCATGGATATTTTGTTCCTTAGCATGATTTATTAATTCAAGAAATTTAAATCTATTGATATGTAAAGCTAACACATGACCATAAGGTTCACCGACCATTCAATGACAGCGCCATCTGCCGCGGGCTCTACCTGTGGGTACCTGTCAGGTAAACAAATACGTCACACCCCCATTGTTTTATTAGCTATACACACCGACAGATTTCACACCTTTAATCGTATTCTAATTCACACAAAGCTAATTCTAGGGAAAACAAACACTTATTTATTTCAATAGTGGTCACTATTTATGTTTGTTATTGAAATGCACTTTCAACCACTATTGATTATTTCAATAGTGGTCGTATTTCAATAGTGGTTATTACCTATGTTTGAGTAGTGCCCGTATTTCAATTGTGTTTGAAACCTATGGTTACCATATTGTAATGCACTCTCACCCACTATTGAAATAATTATTTCAATAGTGGTCGTATTTCAATAGTGGTCACTATTTATGGTTGTTATTGAAATGCACTCTCAACCACTATTGATATCATTATTTCAATAGTGGTCGTATTACGATTAATATTGGTTATTACCTATGTTTGTTATTGAAATGCACTCTCAACCACTATTGATATAATTATTTCAATAGTGGTCGTATTTCAATAGTGGTTACTCACTATGTTTGCTATTGAATTGCACTCTCAACCACTATTGACATAATTATTTCAATCGTGGTCGTATTTCAATAGTGGTTACTAACGATGTTTCTTATTGAAATGCACTCCTAACCACTATTTATATAATTGTTTCAATAGTGGTCGTCATTTCAATAGTGGTTGCAACATTGCAATCTTGTTGTGTATTAATGAGAAATATTAAAACTTTTATCCAGAAAAATAATTTTATTCAGAATAGAAAAGTTAGAAACAAACTCCTTCTGGATTTTCTGGATTATAGTATTCAATGACATATTTTTCATTTTTACACAATGAAATTGCTACTTTTCCAAAGGATTAAGAATAGAATTCATTTGTGAAAGAGCAAGGATGTGTATATCAAACCCGCCAAAAAATTTGAAATTTTAATATCTTTTATATGAAATAAGATTTTTAATTAATTTTTATGTGAAATGCTTTTAAAATATATAAGTCGTCATATTATAGAGAAAACAATAACTTCAAATCTGTGTCAATTACCTTTAAAATATGTACAAAATAATAAAATGCAAATTACTTTTTAATGAATATTCACAAACATTTTCATTTATTATAATAATTTAGTATTATTACATTAAACCCATGAATACATCTTAAATATTAACGAGATCTTCTATGACTTCGAAATACACATTTATAATACCTGTCAACTTATCAACAATACATTAACAAATATACTTTTATGACTTCGAACTTTGCAATAATAATAATGTCCAATAATAATAATGTCAACGTGTCGACCTGTCAGCCAGATATAAAACAAATATATTTATCAACAAATGCACTTCAATGACTTCGAACTTCACAGTAATATTGATGTCAACAGTTCTACTTGTCAACCTGTCAACCAAACAGACATTGTAGCATGTTTTTGAACAAATGTTCTTCTATGACTTCAAAATACACATTCATATAATAAGGTCAGATTTGTAGTATTCAAATACGATAATATAAAACAAGAACGTAGACAGTGCATGTATATAATGCACAAATATTTAAAATTCCAAAGAATCTGGGGATTAGGCGAGTCATATGCCCACAAGGATTTTCTCGCTTTGTAAGCATATCGAACATTTCATAGTCGTACGATTAACCTTAACATTTAAACTTTGTACAGCAATGTCCAAATGACAATATCTATATTTCTTTAAATCTTGAGGTTATCGTGACATTATTTTAACATATGTGATCTTTTCATACTGCGTGTTAATTGTTATATCAAATATGTTTTCAGGCGTTAGGAGATGATTATACATTTCTTGTTAACTGTTTTTGTATACAGTACAGTCATATCGTTCCGGTATACCAATGGTTGTTTTCATTTCAATTGTGTAATACCGGTGTAGTCTTGAACTAAATGCATTCAAATTGTTATATACATGTATCTCGAAAACTTGTTTATTATGGAAATATATTAATGGACTATATATAAATTCATTATCTTATTTATTCATTTTGTTTTATTGAAAAAAATATATGTATCTATAAATTTCAACCTAAACTTAAAAAAGCTGTGGTCCGAATACTCGCGACAAGTGATGCGTGCTTCAGCACCGCCGCTATGACCAGTGAGCTACGAAGTCTCAGATACGTTGCTCTTTAAATTACAAACAGTTCTATATGTATAGCAACCCCCTAATTATACTTGGAGTTTTTGAGAATATGTTCCGAAATTTAAATAGGTAAACTAACTTTTTCATATAGAGTGGGTCTTCTTACCTTTTTTTTTAAATGAAGAGAGATACATCCTCCCATACCCTTTCAATATTTGTATACAAAAATTGGTACAAAGACCCACTCTATATGAAAATACAAATTTAACATTCAATTTCTAATATTTTTACGGTTACTAAAGCGTGTTACCATTTTGGTGGGTTAATTAAAATCAATTTCTAAGTCATTTGATTCAGGTTTTATCATAACTGTATATACAGTCGAATATGGTTATAAATAAATCCCAAATTTAACAAAAGCGAAATTTATCAGAATTTCTAAATTAATATTTTTTCTGCCCTTGCCTAGGCATATGACTCGCCTTAAACCCAAAATTCATTTGAAACGTTATAAATTAAAGTTGAATATTTGAAGTTTTATTAAGATAGTACTTTATATTTCGTTAATAAGAGTTATTTTTCATCATTGATGAGTAAATTAATTGTGTTCATTATTTGCATCATTTAGTAAATATACCCAAAGAAGTATTAAGTTGGGATATCCATGCTAGAGAAAGGTTTGTGAAGAACTCCAAGCTAGGAAGCGTACAAATGTTTCGCGCCAGAGGCATGATAGTTGGATGTGCAGGTGCCGGAAAACAACTCTTTTACGAAAACTTCACGGAAGAGGTATAACAGATGAAGATGAACCAACTGAGACAACTATCGGCCTTGAGGTTCATGAAGATTTGTTTGCTATTAAGGAAAACAAGTTAACAGGTGATATTTTCCTTTATCATATACTTAGTGATAAATACACCAATTCTGCACGGTGTGATATGGGTGACGTCACAATACCCCATATCACGGACCGGTCCGAAAATCCATATCACGTATCAGACCGGCGGGCCGAAAATCATTATTAAACCGAAAGTCACGTTTGTATCAATTTTAAAAGTTAATTTACTTGATTTTATTTAAATATTCATATAAAATAATTCTTCAATGACTTTTGTAGTCTTAATTTTTTTGTCATTTACCTAAAATTGGTTCTATTACATTTTAAATAAAAATGCCATAAACAAGCATGAAACCTCGCATATTAAGTATTTTAAATGTATGATAAATAGAATACTACATACTAAAATCCATATCATATGTCACATCAGCCCTCGGGTGTTATCAACCCTCTGGCCTTGGCCCTCGGGCTGATATGGTGCCACTCGGGCTGATATGACATATGATATGGATTTAAGTATGTAATATTCTCTATTTTTCAAACAGTGTATATGCTATGTTTTAGAGTATATACTTATTTAATCAAACTGAAGTTCGAGTTTCTAATCCTTTTGATTAATTCCGCTTATGTTTCTCATTTGTTGAAAAGTTCCAATATCAGGATAGGTATGGTGAATTTCTTAGAAAATTGTTCAGCATGTTTAAAACTAATGTATACACAGTAAAAAGATGACTACATTAAATATAGCAAAAGCATTGCATTTAAACACCATGAAGGTTATCAAGGTATTGGATTGCTAATGTACATGTAATTATAATGTTAAAGATATATATGCCGTATTAGTGTTTTATTGCTAAAGAAATAAATATATGTGGTGTCTCATCAAGTTACATAAGTTATGTAATTTCTGCAATTAAGACAATTCCACTCCATCACTTTTAAAAGTTATGAAATATTATTTTGTAAAAATTATTTTCTCTCCGAATCGGATATTAAACCGCCTCTTATTGAAATATTCATGAACACGTGGTCTCGCATGCTCACAGCAAACAATGGTCCAATCTCGTGAATGAGCCGAAAAGCATGACGGTCTACTACGTTTTCACTACAAACACGTGGGTTAGGGAATTGTACGATGCGATTTCAAATAACGGCTGGAAAGCCAATTTACATTTTTTAAAAACATGTTTTAGAAAAATAGGAAGAATAGTTACTAATTGAGAATTCCCATGCTCACATTAACAAACAAATGCAGTTTTTCTTGTTAGCATACTGTATGTTTCGAGGTTGTACACATTGTAAACATTGTCAATACGTGAACACACCTCAGAGTTAGTAGCTTTTTGTACCGAGGAATATATAGTTACGTGCAATTGTCTTTTCATTGTCAGTAGAGCACGGGGAAATTGTAAACAAACGGACCTGTACAATAGAGTGGGGAAACTCTTATTTTTATCATTGTTCATTTGTATGCAAATGTTAGGATGGGATTTGTAGATGATAATGTACATAATGCATTAAGCGTGTAAATACTTGGGAAATGCTCCACGTCTTTCTGAGAGCGATTTAAAAAACTAGCCTGTTCGAAAAACACATGTAGTATTTATGTACCGAGTAGTAACCCATAAATGCATTAAATACAACTCATTGAGCTGATTGGTCGATTTATCAGTCTTGTTGGTTCCTCGCTGAACAGACGTCACAAAAAATAGTTTCCTCGACCTGATGATTCTCGTGATACTTTTCCCGCGCACATGCGCAGATCCAACATAAACGTCAGTCCTTTATAAATATGCATGAGAATATCGTGTTCTTTTCCCGACCAGTACTTTGTTAATACCGAATAATATTTCGTCGAATTTGCGACAATGCTTCATTTTTGATAGCTTATCATACTTCAGAAATTTTTGTTTGGTTTCAGCTGTGCAAAAATACCGTTTAACACGGCATACATATCTTTAAGTTTTATGAAATATTTAGCAAAGATTTTTGTCAGGAATTCTCTTTTAGTTTTATATTACCCGGTAATTAATAAGTTTATCTTTGTACTCGAACAGATTTTGCGAATGCTGACAACAGTAGAAATCCATACCTTGACAACAACGTAATAAGCATGACAGACTTTGCAGGACAAGTGGCGTACTACGCTTGTCACCAGGTTTACCTGTCAAAAAGAGCGTTTTATATCGTGGTCATTGACATGTCCAAAAAGCTTGATGAAGAAAGTCGATTGTATGACACAGATCGTCACAACCCAACAGGATCCTTATTTCATTCATGGACTTACGGAGGTGATTTACATATTGATGCTAAAATTATCTGCCCCCAGTCTGAGTAAGATCAATTATGAATTTTATTAAATTTAATCAGATTTTCTAAGACAACTTTTCTTTAAATTTGTGAAATCATGAGTTTCTTCTCCTAAGTAATCTGTTTTATGTGTCTGTATTTTGTATTTATGATATATTAAGTATTTTGCAGAGGGACTATGAAAAAGCTTTGCTAATGAGGTTTGTTTTAAATATTGAGAAAAAACAAACATCCACACACTCCCAAGCAATGCCAATGAATAATGGGGCATGAACCAATAACATTGTAAATGACATACAACATGTATATTTTACCTATACATGTATATACATAGCAGTAATTTAATGTAAAGGGTGATGAATTTACCAACCAAAGTTAAACACCGAAGTAAAAATATAAACAATGTACACAGGAAAAATGTATACATGTGTTGAATATATGTTAAACATGTGTTTATCATATATTTTTTACACATGTAAAACACATAAAAGGAGCACATATGTATAGGGTGTTTATTTTTACACATGTTAAACATATGTTTCACATGTGTTTAACATGTGTAAAAATAAACAAATTATATATTTATACATATGAATCATGTGTTAAACATGTGTTTTATATATGTTATACTTTATATGTGAATTATACGTGTATAATATTACTGTTGTACTTATTATCATTTTTATACTTTTTTCATGTCTGTCCACATATGTGAATCACATGAAAAGGGCAGCATATGTAAATCATATGAAATAGTTACATGTGTTCTCTTTCAATATTTATCAAAAGGAAAAACACATTCTTGTACACATTTAAAAATCAGATATTTCTGCTTTAGATGAAAATCCATTACATTCCAATGATCTATCTTCATGGGTTAAATATTTGAAAATTAATATCTTAAAATGCTTACACAACTTTTTTAACATAATTAGTCCATGTCCTTTTTTATAATTTATATGATTTGACATGAAACTGTCCAAAGCAAAATTAAAATATCACATATAACATTTGTCATGTATTCTCTATTGTAAATTTATGAAAAATCAAGTTATTTGATATTACAGCATACAAATAAGAATGGGAATTAAATCTTTACAGGTCAAATGCAGACAAGATTCTGTACATCCTCCCAATTTCATAATTATTTCATATATTTTCTTGTTCTTTTTCTTTCTGTATCTTTCAGTTTTCTTCAGTTGTCCTCCCTCTGATCTTCCGTGAGCTTTACCATTTTGAACTCTCTTTGAACTGTACCCAAAATGCAAATCCACCATTTCTCCCTTTCCTAAGCAATTTCTTTGTGGCACAGAATGGTCTCTACAAAAATTTCAAAAGTAAAAATAAAACAATTCTTAAATTACAAAATCAATTCTACAAGTAATATTAAAGTTCAGCAAACAAATGTATGACCAGTTCACCAACAGAGATATGATAAGAGATAAAACTAATGTTATATATGCTATGCTAGGTGTTTTGTGGAATCCTATGATGTAATTAGCAAGACAATTACACTGTTGGAAGATATGCTTCATAATAAAGTCATAAAAAGCATTTTTTTTTATTTTTACAATTAAATTTGGAATGTACAAACAGTATTACTAATTCATATTGCAAAAAAGTAATAAGATTCTGACACAAATATTTTATTTTTGGACAAAAAATACTACAGAGAAGTAGACAGGCAGAAAAACAGACAGTATGATTCCAGGATATCCCAAATGTTGTTGGGAAGAATATAACAAAGTTTATCTAACAGTGTGTAGTTACCTTAATTAAGCTTTTAAGCAAGTCTTGGTTCTTGGGATTTATTCTTATGAGACGCTGACTGTATATTGAACCTGTAAAACAAATATTCACGCAGTAGATATCTTCTAAGCATAACTAAAACTTAATTAAACTACAACTACAAAAAAGAGAGAGTACTTGTTTGTAGGTTCTTAATAGTCTTAATTAATATCTTACATCTTACCAGAAACTATGTTCTCTAGTGTTGGAAAAAAATAATAAATGTCAGGTAATGAATACCGGTACATAATAGTTGTAAATATCCAATGGATTAGCTAGCTGATGTACTTTCAACAATCAACACATATGCACATGTACTTGTACCTTGTACCTTGAAAGTTGGATGTCTTTCTTCTTTCTTTATTATCACTTTAAGCCTTACAGCTTATCAGTATATTTACAAAATAATCAGTTTCATTACAGTACAGAAGCGGATATTTTACTGTTATTATTAATTTTTAACTGAAATTAAAAAATTCAATAACCCCCCCCCCTGAAGTCATTTACAGTACATGTACCAATTTCATAGCTTTTAAAGCCAGCAAATTCTATTCATACTTTCCATATTTTAAAAGTGCACTGGATTAAAACTGTTTTATAATACAGAATAAAATTATTGTAGTATTGAGTTGAATTCATTCAGACACAAATTTATCCAAAATTACTTACCTGTATACAAATTATAAAAAATAGTCATGCCTTTAGCATGTTTAGCCTAACATGTAACCGCTTACATTCACGGGCACTGGAAGTTAATATATCATGTATAGATCTATAGTTAGATAGAATGTTCTATCGTTAAAATGATATTGTCTGACGGACCCGGTTTAACGTGAGGGCTTGTACCGAGACACAGTTAGATTATTTTAACTAATCTATAGTATGTGTATGTATAAAAAAGAAGGGTCTTTTTTAAACATACACATACTATATGTTTACATTAACTTCCAGTGCCCATGCTTACATTCAGTCAGAAACATTTTTCACCAAAATTACTTACAGATCACTATCGTTAGGTTTACGAAATGCATGACAAGTCACAATGATAATTAAGAGTATTACAGAAAGTTCATACGCACCTGTAACTATATGAAATGATATTTAAACAATATGAATTAAAAGTCTTTTAAAAATTGTTTGGAGATCACTTACCTTTCCAATACACCCAGCACGTCTGTTGCAGCAGTGACGTCAAAAATGACGTACATTTTCATCCGATAAAAGACAAAACCGGCCCTGAGACAAATACGGAATTAATAGAATTTTACTCAAGAAGTAAGCCAAGCCCAAAAGATTTAAAATGAAAAGAAAATGAATTCATTCCTTATCAATTTTGTCTGATAAATGCATTATTAGAAAAAAAAATGTGAAAGTTTTTTTAGAAGGGAAAGGGGGGGGGGGTAAACAAAGTTAAACTTTACATGAGTAAAATTTTACTAACATTTACAAATTCTTTTGAATTAATGTACACACACATATGAGATAAAGCTTATCATGTGTATAACATGTGTATATGAATACACATATATTTTATATAAATTAAACATGTATAATTCATCTGTATTTTCGCACACATATGCATATATATAATACGTGTTTTACATGTGTGGTGAAAAACATATGTTTAACATATATATTATCTTACAGGTGTATAACATGTGTATATTATATGTGTTTTACATATAAATGAAACACATATATTTTACATGTGTTTATTTACACACATGTATTACATGTGACAGTCTGTTGAACACATGTGAAACCAAACATATGTTTAACACATGTGGACATTTTCCTGTGTACATAGTAATCTATAAAAAGAAACATCAAAATATCTTGATAAGTACAGAAAAGAAAATATTTAATATATTGCAAAATATCTATCCCTTTTTTCCCAACTACCACATTTTTGGTTTGGCATCAAGTCAAAAGGATAAAGAAGGATGATTATATTCAAACAGAATTTTTTCAGTAATGTAGTATGGGAATACTGTCTAGTTAGTATAGTTGGCGGGGATAGTGTGAGAAAAAAAGGGATAATTTCATAACCTGCGAAGCCCGTTTTACATAAATTATCTAATGTTTCCCATTATGTTGATTCCCTGGCATACTTTTCTAACTGACATGATTTCCCTTTATTTCCATTTCATTGTAAAATAAAATTGTAGATTTAGATTTTAAAAATGTAGACATATATATTTAAATTACACAAAATCCCATGCCAATTTTTTCAGTCCCACAACTGACGTCAAAAACAAAGGCAGCCGTACGAGATTCACATGCATATCAGGCCTCCTTAGCGTTGAACACAGATGCGCACAAAATTTGAATGCATATCAGGGCCCCTTTTGCTCCTGACCTATCGACCTGCCTAATTTACATCCCGGTAGAATTATCAAGATATCAACTCCGCTAACTTTCAAAGAGTTATCACAGAGAATAAAATTAAAATGGAAATATATTATTATCACTGTATATTTATTTCTAACATTAAATTTTATTCTTGTCCATTACAAAATAACATATTCTTGTGATTATGCTGTATTTGTGTTCAAGTAAATGGTAACAAGAAAATTATTATTATTATGATTAATCACAGTCCCTGGTGATTTTTTCATATCAACCTACTAAGGGAAAATAACTTTATAAATATTTTTTTAAAAAATAAAAATATTCATATTAAATTTTTCAGTTGATAAAATATTGCCATGTATATTATCTGTAGAATACTTCCTTTTTTGGTGCAAACTGTAAATACATATTGCAATGATGGAACAAAAAGGAGAATCCTAAAGACACAACAGCAATCAAAAACTCCACACAATTTCAATATTCCCCCGAAAATTCATTGCCTCCCATAAAGATCAGATGGTAAGAACAAAAAACCCTGTTCGTTTTCAAATGTTCAAGTATGCAGATTTATTTGCTTTGAACCAACTTGATGTTGGAAACCTCATTTGCAGCTGATAAATGTATATTACAACAAAAATAAGAAACAAACCTGATGATAGAAAGTTTGTTACCTTTTTTTTTGGTCACCTAGTAAATAGGTGACCATTGTATCTGTTTTCGTCCGTCGTCGTGCATTGTCCGTCGTCCGTCGTGCGTTAAATTTGAACATTTTCAGCTTCTTCTCTGCAACCACTGAACCAATTTCAACCAAATTTGGCACAAAGCATCTCGGGTAAAGGGGAACAAAAAATTGTGAATTTCTTGATCCTTGCCACCCTGGGGCCTGAGGGATGGGGCCAAAACTATAAAATTAATGCAATCTTTAAAAATCTTCTTCTTTACTCCTGTACATCAAGCAGTCAAACTGTTTGCATGATTGTAATAGCAATGAGTTCTCTACCAAAATTGTGAAATTCATGGCCCCAGGGTCATGGGTTCTAGTGCTAGGGCGGGGCTGAATAAGTAGGTAGTGAAAATGCAATTTTTCTTTGAAAATCTTCTTCTCTGTTGCTAGGTATTAAATAAACCAACTAAATACATAGTTATGATGAGCAAGAGTGCCTCTACCAAAATTGTGAAATTCATGGCCCTAGGGTCGGGGGTTCTGATGTTAGGGCGGGGCTCTATTGATTATATAGTGAAAATACATGACTTCTTTGAAAATCTTCTCTGCTCCTCGATTTTATATAAATTAACTAAGTACATAGTTATGATGGGCAAGAGTCCCCACCAAAATTGTAAATTTTAGGCCCCAGGGTAGGTTTTTTTAGGGTGGGGCTCTAATATATAATGAAATGCATGTATTCTTTGAACTTTATCCTTTGCTCCTGGTTAATAAACTAATGATCTAATTACATATTTAAGGGCAGGATTTATTTTATTTTCAGTTTTACAAATCCTCCGCTCAAGGTTTTGAATTTTCAGAATAAAAAAAATTAAAAAAATTTCTCTCCATGTCAAATTTTGTAATAATTTCAAATTTAGAATGCACTTCCGGTTTTAAAAAAAGGGGGAAAAAAAGATCTAAGAAAAGTTTGGGGTTTGTGAAAAATTTATATAGGCCATTCAAAAATTTTACCCGTTCAAAAGGGCAAATAAAATGCTGATGACTTTGTTGCACAATGACATGCTGGTGAGATAATTATAGATTGTTTCAAAAGTATCTGTCTGTTAATTATTTTCGTCCCCCAGGTTTTCAACTGCCTGTGGTAGCTATTGCATATTGCCAGCGACATTGTTTAGGTCTCTGTTATAGCTCACAGTTAAACATCATTCTTCAGAAAAGGGTTGCTTTAGTGGAGTGACAAGACCATCAAAAATTTGACTTTAATGTACCACCCTACCCTACGGCTGATTTTACTTTTTTGGTCAGATATATTATCAAGCAATAATTTTTCCCGGTCAAAAATTCTATGGTAAAATTTAAAATAAATGGAGATCAAAGATCAATGAATGAAATGTGACCATAATATTTACATATGAAGAAAAGATGAAGGACTTCGTGAAAATAATGTATATTTGTATAGGAATTTTATTTATTCGGTGAATATATTGATTTCATGGAAAAGGAACGAAAAGTTGAATAAGAAAGCCCGTTTGTCTGTCTGTAAAATGAAAGGTTTGTTTTAGAGTATTTTATTTAAACTTAAAAGATTTAATGCTAATGTACGTTATTTTTTACGTACAATCCTTAATTTTTAGTACACAAAGCAAAGAAAAAAAAAAAGAAGAACAACAACCCCCCATCACCCCTACCCCCCCCCCCCACCCACCTAAGAAAACGGAAAAAATTTCGCATTTTTTAAAAAAAATGTTATGTTTTTATTACGCCTTTTACTTTGATTCATTATTTTATTATAAAGAAATTGTTCGACCCTGTTTTAAAAGTTTTTTAGTAAAACAATCTTCTTGAGGTCATCCTTCCCCACACTGAAGTAAGTATTCCGGTCTCATCCAAAGGACGGACAACATATTATTTAAAGTCTTATTATTATTATTTTCTGTCTAAATAGGCCAAAAAATTTTTTTTTCAATGAATGTTATCTATGATTTGAAAATTTACGTTTAATTTGGCGAACTTTTGAATAAGCTTTTACTAAAAAAATTAACAGGTTACATTGTAGAGTTTTTGGGGGTTTTTGAAAGATTTTAAACACGTATTGGTGTTAAAATTGCAATTTTTGGGAAAAGGGGTGAAGAGTTTAAATAATGACGTAATACTGTAATTTCTATTCTTTGGGTTTTCATGTACACGTACATGTATATCTTTATCGTTATTTTTTCAAGAATATATTTTATTTGAAAACTAAAAAATAGAAATTTTGAAAAAGAGCTACACTGTAAAAGTAAAGATAGCCGATCTTTAAAAAGATACTTCAGGTGGGTAGATAATAATTAGAGCAGTGCAAAATGGCAATATTCACATTAAATGCATGTCATGCGTGGTTTTTTTCATCTGCTGACAGAAAACTTTATATTTTTGAATTTTAAAAGGGCTGATTGCCTAAATACTCAGTAATCTTTTTGATTTCATCAGAAACCCAAAAAAAAAATGTTAGAAACCCCTCGTTGTTTCTGGGGTTTGGGTTTAAAATACGTATATAGTACTGTTTCTTCTGTCTCTATTGCAATTTTTAAAATTAATATTAGACAATTAATTTTTAAGCAAAACTGACAACTCTTTCTCAAAAGAAAAAAAATATCAAAAAAGCTTTCTTATGACAGAATAAACCATGAGTTGTCCAGCAATATCTTTAGTGGATTGTTTTTAAAGGGTTTCCCGTTTGATTCATATCTTCCTTACTGGTACGTCGTTTCAAAAGAAAACTTTTAAGTACTGTAAGCAGTGAGCTGACAAAATTGATACCCCCCTTTAAAGGATCATATAGTAAAAGATTAATTTTTGGCAGTATATATGTACATGTAAATGAGGAAATGCGTAAACAAAATATGTATCCCTTAGTTTGAATAATACAAAAGTCCATGTTTTTCTTTGAAAACACTATATATATTTTCCCAAGGAAACATGAAAAAGTTTCTGTAAAGTGATGGACATCTTTAAGATGAAATACTTTAATCAGTTTTCTCTTTCTGTTTCATACTTGCGTTAATCTGTATTGCTTATAAAGCAGAAAGGCAATATCCAATCATGCAAGATACCTCGTTCAAAAAAAGAATGTGAAGGAAAAGTGATATCTTTGTCCTTTACGTATTTTTTTAATTGAAAAAAAGGAAATGATTTCAAATGCTAATTGATTTACATTCAAACTGAATATTAGCGTTATTTATTAATTAATAGAAGCCAATTTAACATATTTAACAATATTTTGATCGATTAAGTCCTTGTCATAGACATATGGGATTTTATAATGCGATCAAGTAAATACCAGACTTAGTGCGACGTTGTCTTTAAAAATTGCGGTTTATTTGATCAGAAATCATTGTCTTATGTATCTTTCTAACACTTAAGTAAACATTCGTTATTAATATTGCATGAAATAATTGTACTGAATATATTTTGTTGAAATTAACGCAGTTTTTTATAACAAAACATAAGATTTTAAAAAAAAGGGGGGGGGGGGGCAAATAATATTCCTGATTAATTTTGCATTGTAAATTTAGATACCTGTAGCTTTCCTTTCACACACAAATTAGTATTTCTTTAAATATCAATGATTAATCTTTAAAAAGAACATTATCAGCGAGTAAAATAAACGACTTTATACCCCCCCCCCCTCTTTTTACTTTAATCGCAAGTTTAAAAAAAGTTTTGACTTGGGAAAACTCTCGACCGGGCAAAATGTTGAGGATGAATGTCTCTTTTATAAAAAATTAATTTAGCTGTAGGGTATGCCGGTCCATTAAACTGAAAACTAAGCATCTTTTTCTAGGATTGTCACTCCACTATTATGTATCAGATGTAATGAATAAAACTATGGGAGAAGTTTATCCATTTTAGGAAAAAATAAACAATAACCTGAAGAAATAAAAAACAAATTCAACTATTAAAAGGCAAGGATATACAAATATATACAGGCATGATATCATTTGTATAAGCCAGAAAATTATTTTACACTTAACTTAATTGAAAAAAAGTTCACCCTATCCCCCAAAACTCCCTATCTGTTTTATGATAGAAATTATGATTTTAGGCAACATGTTAATTTTAGAACAATGTCAGTATACATTTACCTAACACATATTTAAAAAATGAAAAAATTGAAAGGCTTTTAAAGAATTATTTTTTAAAATATATTTTGACCAACATCACAAAATTTATATAACTGACCCAAACTGGCATATGATGAAATAAGCAATTAAATGTTCTACTTTTCTATTTGTAAGCATTATGTGTCCAGTGGTAAGGAGCCTATTTGAATAGCATAAAAAAGAATGTACAAATGGTAATAATTGATTTATCAAAAAAATTTTATTTCCTTCTCCTTCGGAACTTTTTTTATTCTCATTTCATAACTAAACTTAAACATTAAAAAATGCTGGCCTTATAATGAAGAAAGGGGCCTCTTTCAAAATAGATAATTTCAGGGCCGCTGGGTCAGGGGTACCCGGGGGGTACTTTGACTAAAATACATTAATGCTTTGAAATCTGCCCTTTGATAAGCAATGGTGCCTTCTTCAAAATTTGTGAATTTCATGGCTTTGGATTAAAACACGAACCAAATACAATCGCTGGAAAGTTGTTACATGATACTCAGGTGACCTATAAGGCCCGTGGGCCTCTTGTTTTATAAAGGATTGTTTTAGGTTACCATTTCCGTCTTTTTACTGTACTAGTTACATGTCTAAAAAATAAAAATAAAATAAAAACTCTAAAGTATATGTTAACATTTATACCAATTTCGCTAGCTTATATTAAGTCGACGTACATGTATGAACGGAAGTTTCTATAATTGTCAATTGATAGTACTACGATACACCTAAATATCGAGTTGAAGACCACACCTATCTGAATTTACATACAGGTTGCTTAATTTTAAACCACTTATTTTCTAAAAAATAGAATGGAAACACATATAAAATACCAATATTGAAACTTTTTTGTCATTCCGACCCGAAAGTAGCTATTTTTATGATTTATTGACCCTTTAACCCCTAGCTTTTCATGGTATATACGCATTTCTACGCATCTGACGTGAAAAATGGGTATAGTGTGAAAAAAACATTCATAACTTCTTGAATACTGCAAATATCAGAATACTTTTTGCACTGCTGGAAAGAGAATACAATAACAATAGAAAGTTTCTTGCTAGCTTGAGTTAAACTTTGCCGCGCACTATTTGAGCAATTCTGCCATAGTCAATGCGGTGGTAAAACGTTATATGTAAAAAAAAACTTAACTTAGGTGATCTCCTTCCAACCCCAACCCGTCCTGCCAAAATATTAAAAAAATTTTTTTGTTTTTTTTAAATGTACGACATGCGCATAATTTACAACAGAACAATAAAATGATCAAATATTTTAAAAATATTTTTAACTTAAAATGAAAAAAACTAAAATGGCACTCATTCTTCAATAAATGAAATTCCAGCAGGATGATGGCGTATTTCGTTGCTATGGTAACTACATTGATATTTTATAATCATTTTCAGACACTACACCATGCCTGCTTTCAGAATATATATGTATACATTGGTATACACAAAAAATTAAAGAAATACTCGAAAAAATGCTTTGAAATCTTAATACCAATTTGTCTAGAAATGCTTAAAATCTTTGCCAATTCAAACGGGTTAAGTGTACCTGGGGCTTGCTATTATAGTACTCTAAGCAAATTACTCATTTGCAGTGTTTACTTATGAAGAAGGATATGGAGAGAACGAACAGTTATACAAATACAGCATGCAGGCATTTCTTCACTGTCTCTTTAATCTTTTGCTGCTGTATTCATAAATGAATCAAATAATATACTGATTTTACTAGCTTTTGTAAGCCTGAATAAAACTTCAACTTGTATTCATTCAATTATTTGAGTATTCCTACTAAAAAGTGTATAATTTGTTATTACTTGTACAGAGTGTAGGTCGTGATTCCCGGCGATAGGGTATCATAATAGGTGATCAACGTTTAAAAATGAACAAAGGGAAATAATAGGGAAAACTAATTTTTAATATCCGATAATTATAGAAGCTACTTAATTCATGTTTGATTATATTAAAATATAATCTCGAAATGTAACATTATTAAATTACCTTCTTTGGTTTTTTAATACATTTATTAATTTCCTTATTATTAAGCAGGTCAGAACTTGTAACCCATCAGAAACATTTTACAGCCAATTGGAAGCGTGTTTATCTAAAGAACAAACCTTAAAACGGCTTATATCACCATACCGATATTTTGAAGTAGAATGCCCACCTGGAGCATTGACTCAAAGACAACAAATGACAATTGACTGTGTTAAGAAAAGTATCGTAGAAACTGTACAAAATCTACAACATTGGGGGGAAGAAGTTCCTTTGAAATGGTTTGAACTTGAAAAAATTCTGAATAATGAAAAAGCAAATGGGAAAAAAGTCCTAAAGAGATCACAATTGAAAGAAACGGCAAAATACGTTTCAATAAACGAAGATGACCTCAATGATGTTCTTCGTTTCTTACATGAAATAGGAAAAATCTTATACTTTTCTGTGGATAAACTCAAGGATACAATTATCATAGATGTTCAGTGGTTTGTTGATGCATTCAAGTACATTATAACTGACGAAAAGCATTTTGCTCGGAAAGACAACATAAACGCACTAGTTAATACTGGGAAAATTACTGGACAGTACATTGAAGAATATGGAAGAATCAAGGCATCGTGGTGTACTTGTGCTGATACAAAGTTAGTGTTGAGACTGAAAAGCG